>NW_017307015.1:342898-343932 GCF_000935625.1 Nanorana parkeri
GGGCCCCTAATGCCCCACACCAGGCCCCCTCCCTTCGACATGGGGAGGGTGCTTTTCCAGGGGGAGACCCATGCCAATGAGGACACAGGGCCAGTGTTGTGGGGGATCTGCGAGCAGGGGGGCTTGGGGACCATGGTGACAAGGTGCTTTTCTATGGTTCCCCAGAAGTGCCCACAGTCAGTCTTCCAGGACTTTGACTTTATCCATGTAACACGGTCTCCTGGGCCAGTTGGGAGCCATGAGGCTCACTGGAATGCCCTCAGTCTTGATTCTGTGAAGGAGAGGCAAGAGTTTCAGAGAAGGGAAGGCATAGATAAGATTGAACTGATCCCACGGAGTCACCAAGGCCTGGGGAACCATGGTCTTGGCAACAAACCTGTCCAGCTACTCCAGGAGAACATGTCTGGTGTCTCCCACAATTCTCCAGGAACCATACATTGATAACTGAGAAACTTTGTCTGCCAATTTTCCATGTGCACAGTGGACAGACTGGTAGATGAAATTCCACCCAAACTGGGATCAGGTCCAGTTCCCTTTGAGCTGCACAACGTATGATGCCTCCATGATGGTTGATGTAAACCACCGCTGTAGTGTTGTTGGACTGTATGCTGGTCAGGTGACTGTGTAATTGGGAAGTCCAGCATTAAAGGGACAACCGAATAGCCCTGGCCTCCAGGGTATTGATTGGGAGATGTGATTCCTCAGCTAGCCAGGTACCCTGGACCAAAAGGTTCCCAAGGACTCCTGACAGGACCCCTGTAGCAACAACCTTTAAGGGCTTTCTCCTCTCTGGCCCCGACAGTAACAGTGGATCTCCAGCAGTCACTCCCCTTCTACAGCAATAACAAAGTACTCCTCCATTAACCCCCAAAGCAGCCAATACAGGAGGAGACCAGTGAGCCCAGTGGATCCAGTAGTACATGGAGAAAATCCAAGCCCGGCATAGCCAAGCTACAGGCTCCACCCCACTGCGAATCCACGTACTTGGGGAATGCCCGGGGAGGTGGGGCCTGCCCCTTGGCATGCACATTGGC
>NW_017307015.1:343947-392188 GCF_000935625.1 Nanorana parkeri
GGTGTCAAGGAATCGTAAAAGGCGAAGATCGTGCAGGCTGACCGAGCCAATTTTCAGCGGCGGTCCTCGAGCTGGCACTCCGTTAGCCCCTATGTTAATCCAGCCCTGCCTAGGCAGCTGCTTAGCTTGCCTAGTAGCAGCGCCATCCCTGTGCCAGGTGCTTTAGGTCTGATAGGAATGTTAGAGGGAACCCCCAATGTAAAAAAAATATATAAAAGTGTGTGGTTCCCCTCAAAAGTCATACCAAAACCTTCAGGTCTGGTAGGGATTTTAAGGGGGACCCCAGCACCAAAAATTATTTTAAAAAGTGGGCCCCGCCCCTAAAATACCAGACCCTTAATCCAAGCAGTGGCCTGGCAGAGCAGGAAAGGGGGGGAGCGAGCAAGTGTGCCCCTAATGCACCACACCAGGCCACCTACCTTCGACATGGGGAGGGTGCTTTTCCAGGGGGAGACCCATGCCAATGAGGACACAGGGCCAGTGTTGTGGGGGATCTGCGAGCAGGGGGGCTTGGGGACCATGGTGACAAGGTGCTTTTCTATGGTTCCCCAGAAGTGCCCACAGTCAGTCTTCCAGGACTTTGACTTTATCCATGTAACACGGTCTCCTGGGCCAGTTGGGAGCCATGAGGCTCACTGGAATGCCCTCAGTCTTGATTCTGTGAAGGAGAGGCAAGAGTTTCAGAGAAGGGAAGGCATAGATAAGATTGAACTGATCCCACGGAGTCACCAAGGCCTGGGGAACCATGGTCTTGGCAACAAACCTGTCCAGCTACTCCAGGAGAACATGTCTGGTGTCTCCCACAATTCTCCAGGAACCATACATTGATAACTGAGAAACTTTGTCTGCCAATTTTCCATGTGCACAGTGGACAGACTGGTAGATGAAATTCCACCCAAACTGGGATCAGGTCCAGTTCCCTTTGAGCTGCACAACGTATGATGCCTCCATGATGGTTGATGTAAACCACCGCTGTAGTGTTGTTGGACTGTATGCTGGTCAGGTGACTGTGTAATTGGGAAGTCCAGCATTAAAGGGACAACCGAATAGCCCTGGCCTCCAGGGTATTGATTGGGAGATGTGATTCCTCAGCTAGCCAGGTACCCTGGACCAAAAGGTTCCCAAGGACTCCTGACAGGGTGGCAGCTGTCATGGGCATCTTCCAGACCATTGGATGGAAGGATTTCTCAGATTTCAACACTGGGTTGGAGAACCACCACATCAAGCAAAACATTGACTTGCTGGGCAAGTGTATGGGGAGGTCCAGGGAATTGTTTGTCCCGATAAGTCATAATGCTGAGCTGTAAAGGTGTATAGTAAAATTGAGCATAGGGGAAACTACCAGTAAGCCCAGCACTTTCATGCAAAATTGAACGGTTGGTGACTCCTGGATCCTATGGTCCAGGTATGAGAGTGGAGAGAAAAAATCTGTGTCCAAGACTAGGACCAAGTACTACAAGCAATTGGAGGGTTCCAGTGATGACTTCTGTAGGTTTAGGACCCAGTCGAAGCTCTGCAGGGTCTCTATCGTCTGATGAATGTTTGGCAACAAGGCTTCCACGGACCGTTCTCTGAGGAGAGGGTTATCTAGGATCCCCCACTATGGGGATGTCTTGAGACTGAAGCAGAGCTAACACAGGGGCCAGCACCTTGGTGAAGATCCAAGGCACAGCGAACAGGCTGAATGGAAAGGCAAACATTTGTATTGTTGTGTGCCCACACCGAAATGCTGGTACAATTGATGGACAAAAATGGGGATGTTTAAATATGCACCCTTGATGTCCAGTGCTCCACTTGCTTTGGGGACAGTGAACAGTAAAACCTGTGGAACTGCTTTCAGTACAGGGCCTATGACACCCATGGGAAAGGAGCTGACCTATGACAGCAAGAAAATCTGGCCATCCTTGGGGAGATCTTGGTCGGTTTGACAGCAGGTAGCAAGGAGGTAAGAAGCAAAACAGGGTTAAGGATTAACTTGGTTACAATGCTTTGGACCTAGGCATCAGTATTGTCCAGGATCCAGGAGGCTAAAAAGGCCCATACATAATGAAGATGGTTTTCTCCCAGATTTTGTAGGCTTGGAGGGCCAGGATTCATGATGTAATTAAGAGTCTGGTTTAAATTTGGAACTGAGAATTGGGAGTGGTGAAAGGAGCTCTTTTTAAAGGAGACAGTATAGGATGTATCCGCCAGAGGCTTGGAATTTTTTTCGGTGGCAAAAAGGTGCACTTGCCCTTTTTACTTTTTCAAAAGAAGTCTCCAAGGTTTTCTCAAAGCATTTCACCATGAAAGGCATGCATTCAAGGAGCTTCTCACAAAGGAGTTTCACAGGCCAGCATGTCCATCTGTCGCCCACCTTAACTGCCTTTAGGCATTCCCTAAAGACTCATCTCTTCAGGGAAGCCTATCCCACCTAAACCTAACCACTGAGCCATCACATTCTCAAACAATTCATCCCCACACAGCTCCCTCCTCATGTATCACTTCCACCTCCCTTTTAGATTGTAAGCCCTCACGGACAGGGCCCTTCTTACCATCTTGTCTTGATTTGTATTGTGATTGTAATGTCTTCCTTATATTGTAAAGCGCTGCACAAACTGTTGGCGCTATATAAATCCTGTATAATAATAATAATTTTATCCACAGAATCCTCTGAACACGGAAATACAGGAGATTTGTCTAGATTTTTTGCTAGACAAATCTTCAGTAACGATAACAGAATAGCGTGTACTTTGCTCAGAGTGAAGGCCTCCATTACCTAACGACACTAGAAAACGGATCCAGATCGCTGCTGTTGTGTTCCGCAGTGGCTGTGGGCAGCATTGGAGAAAATTGCTAAAAAAATCTTCAGTAGAAATAATAGCAAAGAGTGTACTGCGTTTAGAGCAGAGTGAAGTCCTCCCATCACCTAAAGACACTAGTAAGAAACTGAGGCAGACTGGGAGTGGGAGGCTTTATACATGGTTGTCTTACAGCTTTGATTGATTTTCCAGGGTCCAGTGCAGCACCCCTGCTCAAGCAGGTAGTGGGGTACTCACAAAGGACACAGACCTACCCTCTAACCTAGAGAGGTGGTGAGGCTGTAGTACAAAATGGTCACTGAAGGTGGTTCTCAGCAGTAAAGGTATACTGTAGTGTTTCTCAATCGAAATCCAGGCATGAGAGTGGAGAGAGCCAGAGCGAGCTCTGCTCGCTCCCTCCCGTCTGACTCATCTCTTCAGGGAAGCCTATCCCACCTAAACCTAACCACTGAGCCATCACATTCTCAAACAATTCATCCCCACACAGCTCCCTCCTCATGTATCACTTCCACCTCCCTTTTAGATTGTAAGCCCTCACGGACAGGGCCCTTCTTACCATCTTGTCTTGATTTGTATTGTGATTGTAATGTCTTCCTTATATTGTAAAGCGCTGCACAAACTGTTGGCGCTATATAAATCCTGCATAATAATAATAATTTTATCCACAGAATCCTCTGAACACGGAAATACAGGAGATTTGTCTAGATTTTTTGCTAGACAAATCTTCAGTAACGATAACAGAATAGCGTGTACTTTGCTCAGAGTGAAGGCCTCCATTACCTAACGACACTAGAAAACGGATCCAGATCGCTGCTGTTGTGTTCCGCAGTGGCTGTGGGCAGCATTGGAGAAAATTGCTAAAAAAATCTTCAGTAGAAATAATAGCAAAGAGTGTACTGCGTTTAGAGCAGAGTGAAGTCCTCCCATCACCTAAAGACACTAGTAAGAAACTGAGGCAGACTGGGAGTGGGAGGCTTTATACATGGTTGTCTTACAGCTTTGATTGATTTTCCAGGGTCCAGTGCAGCACCCCTGCTCAAGCAGGTAGTGGGGTACTCACAAAGGACACAGACCTACCCTCTAACCTAGAGAGGTGGTGAGGCTGTAGTACAAAATGGTCACTGAAGGTGGTTCTCAGCAGTAAAGGTATACTGTAGTGTTTCTCAATCGAAATCCAGGCATGAGAGTGGAGAGAGCCAGAGCGAGCTCTGCTCGCTCCCTCCCGTCTGTCCCTCCAATGAGCACTAGAGAAACAGAGAGGGGAGGAGTGAATCCCTGCGAGGAGTGGTGAATGACAGTCACCGCTCTCTGCAGGGAGAAGTCTTGAGCTGATCCATCAGTGGTTTGTGATCAGTAAGCTCTCAAGCTATAGAGCAGGCATGTGACAGCTGCAGTGTCACATGCCAGCTCAATATATTGGGAAGTGTATATTTAACTCTCCCAATAGTTCTCTTTTAACCAGATGTTCACAGGGCGTGTGTGTAGTATACCATGTCCTTCTGCCTCAATACAGCTATTACCTTCTGATACAGTGTTTCAGATGGGAGAGATAAACACAAGATAACTGTTTCTTTTGTATTTACTCTGTTTTATTTACCTGCAAATCAAAGGGATGCACTTAAATCTGCATATGATATCGGGTAAAAAAAAAAACCTGACAAGAAAAAAATATTTTTTTTGTACAAAAGATTTGTTTTTATTTAACATCTTATTAACCCTTAGTTTACGCTAATCAACTCTAATAAATAACGTATTCTTCCCCTTCTCCCTTTAGCTATTTTCCTACTGTCTTTTTGTGTATTTCTATTATTCTAATTATTAATATTTTAACCCTTTTTTTTATTCATTTTTTAAAAATAGTTTTACCTAAAAAGCACAACACTGAAAAAAGGTCTTTATTTAATTTGTAAATAACTTTGCAATGTCTTGTACCATAATTATAATGCCTTGTACCAGAATTATCAATTTAAACAGGACAAATTATAGAATAACATTTATACTTTAACTACAGCAACACCATTTTTAAACTTTTAACCAGCCACAATTAACATAGAAATAAAGTAATTTTTTAAAGGTTTTTGTTTATGGTTTTCACAAAATGTATAATCATTTTTGCAAGACAATATCATTAAAATAAATCCTTGTTTGTAAATAAAAGAAAGATATATGTATTACTATGTTATCTTAAGTAATGGCAAAGTTATTGCGAAACAAACAGGCCCATAGCAGAAACAAAAAAATTGCTCTGGTCCATAGGGGCTGTACAGGTGTGAAAGCTGAAGTGGTTACGGTGTATGTAATCCCCGACAATAAGCTAATCTTATTTGCTCCCTTTTGGTCTGTTATATATATAATGCAGCCACCACAGCTTTAAATATATTCAATTTTTGTTCTTCAGTTTAGATATTCTTTAAATGCAAGATGAACCTTTCAAAACTAGCCTCTTCTTTTCCGCAAGTTTAAAAATAAATTCTTTATTATAATGGAGTTTAATAAATCTGATTCCACTGCGGATGTTTTATTGAAACTCAAATTATAAATTACAAGAATAAAAAATAAACCAAAAAAATAGACCAAGATAAAAATGTCACAATTTTTTAAAACATTTTTTTTTCCAGCACATCATTCATACAATTTGATATTTTGTCGCTGCAAGACATTATTAAAATTAAAATTACAAATAAAAAAATAAAAACCCTCATCCTCCCAACAAAATAAAAATAATTACATTTATGTCACAATTTTGTCTTGCAACATTTTTTTCATATTTTTTAGAAATATTTTATTCATGCACAAAAAAAAAAGAAAAAAACATTCCAAGATCATTTACACATATCAACACAACATAAGATATACAAATAAATACATAATTTATTTTACATTTGGTGGCACCCCCTAAGCCCTGTGGTAAGGGACAACATTCTACATGACTATTTTTGACAGCAAATATACAGAATTCCCCAAAGCACCACCTCCCGGCTAATATTGTTCAGGTCAGTAAAACATACAAACCTTTAAATCAGGAGACACAATTAATGTTGATTATTTTTACAATAAAAAATTTGGGGATGGATGGCAAGATCTAACGGTGAAATGTGATAAGCCAGCATCTATACAACAGCATTGCAGAGCATCATGGTACTAACATATCTTCTGAGTGAACTGTGGTGGCAGTAAACAGAAGGTAAAGCAATAAAAAGGGCTATGTATTCATACCAACAGCATTTGTATTCACAAGGCTGTTGAGTCTATAAAAGATAATTTTCGTGGTAACTGTATTAAAACGAATGAACCAGAATCCATTTTAGTTGAGTGACTGCAAAACAGTGCCATGCATAGGTATAGGAGAAAAGAGGCAGATGCCTCTTACTACTTCTGCTGCCCACTCCCCACCCAGTTCCCCATTTTGTTTTAATTTCCCTGTCCACATGCCACCAATAAATGTAGGGCATAGAAGTTATGCCCACTGGAACATCAGCAGATGACACAGAATCTCCTAGAAATGTAAACAAATATAACTCCTACACGCTTATGTCAGCAATGCAATGGTATGAAAATAACCCCTCACATAGCTTGTATATGTATCATAAAAAAGGACATAAAGAGTATATAACCCAAAACAAAAAACCTATATATTGCAGCTTACCAGTCTTTGGATGTGATGACTGCATTAGCTTTTTCTTTTCAGGCTTTGCTCCTTTATGTATACCTAGTGATCCTACCAACAACACACTTCCTATCCCAGGTTGACAACACTCCATATTTTATCTATTGAGGATCAGCATCAGGAAAGGATGTGTTGGGACTATGTAAAAACCCCATCCTTATCTCCTTAACAAGGAGGGTGGGGGGGGTGTTGTGTAGATCATAGAGCTGAACTGAAAAGGGCTGATAACACTGCTGGAGATAACACTGCGGAGAGTACAGGAATTTATTTCTAATGAATACAATTGATGCTTCCAATTAGTGTGTTAAAAAAATTAAATATTTTAATGGTGTTGAATTAGGCTAACCTCTAATTAGGAAAATGCCAGCACTGTGGTTGTCCAACTAAAGCTCTAGTTTTAGGGCTTTCAGAGTCAACGACCCAGAACATGAAAGCAGCAAGTAAAGTCAGAAAATACAATCACACTTTTTTTCAGGGTCAGTGAATATGTTCAAGCACGAGACTGAACAGCAGATCTGCTATTGATGGTTGGAAGGACCTTGCCTAGGGCTAGTAGGCTGCAAGCTCTGCTGCTAATCATAGCAGAAGCAGAGTTATACTTTACAGGGTCAGCCTACCCAAAACTGATACATAAGTTACAGGTGGCTGGTGGAACACATTACCAACCAGCTAGTTATATCTCTTCAACAGTATGTTTATTTTCAGCATCGGGAGCCTGGTACTGTGAATCTTCATGTTTTCGGTAATTAAGAAAAAATTACACCTGCTACCTACATATCTCTAAGCTGCAATATCCCACTATAGTGCTTTTCTTCTTCTCTATTGAATGGAGCTCACTTGATTATATGTTACCAGTCTTCATCACTCTGACCCCAGGCTGCATGATTATGCCTCCACAAGAACTCAGAGGAAGTGCTGGCCTTTATTCCATTTGGAAAATTGGTCATCTGGTGGTGGAATCGAATTACTGCAGGGGCCAACTCTAGAAGATATTATATGCAGCAAAAGCAGCTTTTTATTATATTTTACTATTGCTGGCCTGTTTATTTCTTTTTTCTTAGCTGGAATTTAGCTTTAACCCAACTCATAAATGAGCCATTAACCATGCTCTGTAACATTTAACACTATCATAAAAAATATTGTATTCTAATAAACTGTGTGCTTGTACATATGCATGCTTGTACTTTCCAGAGGTCCAATATTGTTCTATGTACAATCCTTGTTTTATTGATTGCATGTAATAATCTACTTTTTTGAGGTTGTGGATTTGGGGTTCTTGGGGTTTTCATGAGCTGTAAGCCATAATCATCACAATTATGACAAATCACGGCTTGAATTATCTTGCTTTGCATGTAATGAGTCTATCTCATATATTAGTTTCACCTTTTAAGTTGCATTAGTGAAATAAATGAACTTTGCACGATATTCTAATTATTCGAGTTCTGACCATATGCTTACACCTTTAGTCCACACATCTATTTATATGTTTCTCCACATTTACATGCAGAGCAAGCTGTCCAAAAAGAGACAGTCAGGAATTTGAACAAACTATAAAACTGCAAACGGTGCTTCAGCAAGTGCAACAACAGTTGATTTATTTTAAAGATTTAAACTATGGGAATAAATGGCGATCACAGTAAGCAGCACTGAAAACTAAACAAAACTCCCATTTCTGACCAAAATACTGACCTCACCTAATAATTAGTCCCTAACATTAACTACCGAAAATCACTTTGTTCCTATGACAGGAGCCGAATCATCATAGCGTTTTTGCATAAATCGTACAGCGCCAGACTACCAGTGCTGGAAGCAACTTCTCTGGTAGATTCCAGTGGTGAAATTTCCTTACCAGGCTACTGAGATTTTATGTAAAAGTTGCAGCTGTAAGGAAGATCTACAGAAACGTACACATGGCAGCCTCCTTGACAGAATTTCAGAAAGATGTGTGATGCTTAATTCACACTGCCAAATTCGAAACACCAGTTTTGAGTGGACTGCACCTCAAACATTTTTGGTTCATTGTCCATTTAACACTGCCACATGTACACATACAGTATATAACACGTATTGCACAAGATCATGATACACACGTAGAAGCATCTAATCAATGTAAGGCATTTCAATACTTACTTATAGTGATACAATCAGCTTCAAAAGAAAATCATTTCTACCTTTTCCATCACCATACAAGTCAACGAAGTTTGCACTGCAAATACAGTTAGAAGGACAACTTCACACTAATGAAATTGTTCTTTAAAGGTTCCCTACACCAACCTTATTATAAATCACATACCAAGCCTGTACCTATAGCCCCTACTCCAGACAACTATACTGTGGGGCCCTGCCTGATGACGCACAGCTTTGTACAAAAAAGATTTGGGCCCCCCATTCATAGCATACAAAGAAAAAAATTATGCTAATATGGGAAACAGCACGGATCTACCTCTTCAGACTGCTTCAACTCTACAGCTATGCTCAGCTGCATAAACAAACCATACAGAAAAATGGAGTCTATGGGTGTAATGTAGAAAATGGAAGGATTATTCAAGAAGGCACAAACAGCAGAGATAATACCTTGACATGTGTTGCTGTACAGTGCTTACTTGTAAGGCTGCTTATGGATAAGTGCTGTAGCTCAAAATGCATCAAGGTGTTTTCACTGTTGTATATGTCTTCTTGAAGAAACCTCCCATTTCCTCCACTGTATTTGTGAACTCCATTTTCCTGTATGACTCGCCCCATTTATTCCTATGGCTAGGGCTTTACTCATCTTGATGACCGGGGGCACCATGAGTATGTCTCCAACCATAGGAATAAATACAGTGATAGGTGAGCCCAGTGCAAAGTAGGTGCATGACACTGACAAGACTATTTTCAGTTTTGGAGAATCAGTTGCTAATGACCTTATCAACTGGGATCATGGTAATAGTTATGCTTTTAACTCAGAGTTTTCAAAAGTGACATATGAGCTTGCATTGTTGCAATAAATAATGGCTGTAGAAATTCATATAGACTGAAATCCCACCTGTGTAGCACATCCCTAAAGTTGGCCCTTCTGTGCAAATCCTTAAAAGGAGAACTATGAGGTGAGTGCTTTTCACTCACCTCATAGTTCTAGCTGACCTGTGACAATGAGACTGTCTAAGATCGGCTCAGTAGATCGGGAAGTGAGCGAACAGATACCGGCGTTTGCTCACTTCTCGATCCTGTCACGGCTCTCTCCCCTCCCTGCTCCGATCCTCCAGCTAGGCAGAGCCAGCTGTCACTCACGCAGCTGGGCGGATACAGACATAATTGTCAGGATCCGCTTCAGCTGCGGCATCTCAGTATACCGCGAGCTATAGCTCGCGTAATATACTGAGACGCCGCAGTTCTCCTTTAAATCTGCCATAGCCAACATTGTACTAATGTTGAATATACGTTTTCCATCACCAAAATTTTAAAAATCCATGCATTTAGGTCTGATTCATAAAACTTTTAGCAGACGGACTGTTCTACATGGGCAGATTACCTCATACTGATTTTTTTTTCCAGCAAAGAAAAATGGGAGAAAAAAACGTAACTGTTGCTGATAGCTACAGATAACAGTGTGTGCTGGGAAAAACAAAGAAGCTATAAAGTTAGAACGTTCAACTCCAAAAAAAAAAGCCATTGTGAAGATTATGAAATTATGTGTATGACATTTAATATTTATTACATTTCCATCATCCACTGATTGTGGTCAACAACAATAAAGAAGCTCTGGAACAGGAGTATTTTACAAAGATTCAAATCTGGAAATTTGTGAGGAAGGTGTTTAAGCAGTGTCAGAGTTCATGACTGTATGAGTTAGGACGCATTCGCATTTATGCATGTATTAAGGCATTTTTTGTGTGTTGAGGTGTGTTGCCTTAAGGCAGTCAATTACATTTTGAATAAGCAGTCCAATCATATTGAATAGACTGTCAACATACCCCAACTCACAATTTGTTTTACACAATGCACCTGCACTATTTTTGACTACACTGTGTTCTACAAGGCACAGTATTCACGTCTTTGTGTTGTGGTGTGCTACAGTGCAGTTGTTTATTTGTTCACTGTATATGTGTGTTGGGGTGTCATTAAAAATGATTGGCATTACACGTATACTCACACATTTCCATGTATTGTGGTAATGCACAGTAAAGTTGTACAGTAACACTATGATTTTTACCTATCTGAGATATGCAACTGGAAGTTCTCTTAAAAAAGTATTCTGCCCAAAGATACTCATACATTATAAATGTATGACTCTCATTCTCCAAGAAGAACTGTGGCTAGTCAACATGCATTTTAGCAAACTCCTGGCTAGCTTTTTGTCTCTGGGGTTTTCCTAGGTCTTCTACCTAAAAAGCGATGGTTAGTGCCACTTGATATTGTTTTACCATGCTTGTCTATTACAATCCTTTCCTCCTCAGACAACTCTCTGCTTTTCCTTCTTCTGCCCATTTTCTCTGTTCTGCACACAATGTGGCTGAAGTAGAGCATGTTCACTTTGCAAGGAAATTTTCAGCTGTGTTAAATGTGGTGTGGCAAAGAATGCTCAACTCACATGCAAGGAACATTAAAGAAAACAGATGCAGATAATAGAATAGAAGTCAACATAGCTTCACCTCATTCTCCAAGCTAAATGAAAATTCACTTTACAAAGTGAACATGTCCTACTTATTTAGACCCCATTCACACTTGCATTTCGGACAGTCTAACAAATGAGATTTAGCTGTGTTTATACAAAGCAATGAGAGGTTGACACCACCTGCAACTGTTTGCAGGAAGCACTATACAAAGCAATGAAAGGCTGACAGAACTTATAGCCATTTGCATGTAATCAGACAAGCAGCAATTATCTGTGGATGACCGCCTATGGACGCTGTTTGTACCCGGGGTGATCACTGCATGTCCAATTACATGCGAATGGCTGTAAGTGCTGTCAGCCTCTCATTGCTTTCTATAGCGCTTCCTGCAGCTAAACACAGCGGAGACTTAAGGTGCCCATACACTGCACGATTATCGTACGATAATCACGGGAAATCCCGCGATTGTACCATAATCGTGCAGTGTGAAGGAAGGCGTGCAACCGTTTCTACTGTACGGTCGCACATCTTTTGTCTAAGGAGCATGCTAGAAAACCAGCCGAAAATCTTACGATTTTCAGCTGGTTTGATGGAGACAAATGCCGAACGGGCAACTGCCCGTTCAGCATTGCGGTCTGAGGGGCGGGCTTGCGATGATCACAAGTACGATCTGCCTGTCCAAAATGGGCAGATCGTACGTTTTTTAACCCCTTCATGACTGAGCTAGTTTTTAGTTTCTGTTCCTAAATGACTGACACACTTTTTACATTTTTGCTGTGTGATTCTTCCACAGCAGCAAGTTTTGATTATTATTATTATTTTTAGAATTTTTTTAATAATAATTATAGTATACAAATATATTTATATATAAACGTTTTATTTTCCTAATTTTTTGTACACTTTTTTTTTTACACTTTGTAAAAAAAATAAGTGTAAAAAAAAAAATTTTTTTTTTTTGTCAGTTTATATCAAGCAATCACTATGACTGCTTAATAAATTAACTTTTTAAAATTTTTAGTTATTATCAGGCTGCTCCAAGCTTAGGAACAGCTAATAATAACTTTAGAGACTGATCCTGACAGCATGTCAGAATCAGATCTCACTAAAGGTCTTTGATCGTTCCTAGACGATCAGAAATGATACATTTCACTCGAGATACATTTTGTATCTAGTGGTTGAAATGTATCATTTAACATCGGGCCAGGCTCTCCAGCTGTCAAAACGAATAGCAGAGAGGTGAGTCACTGCTACCTCTCTGCTATCTTCAGCTGTCAGATACGGGATCGCTATTTAGCGAACCCTTATCTGAATGTAAAGGCTTCTTTCTTTCATTAATGAAAGAAAGAAGCTTTTAAAAGAGCTTAACTATTTCATTAATGAATGTCTCAATAGTGAGGCATTAGTTAATGACTGGAACTGCTGAGAATCAGCAGTTACCAGCATTACAGAGGCTAATATAACTCGGCACGTACAGTGTACGTGGCCAGTCATATAGCCACTTTGTGACGGGACGTACACTGTACGTCTCCCGTCACGAAGGGGTTAAATTACTTTACAACCATCGCAAGACTAAGGTCTTGCGATGGTTGTAAAGTGTATGGCCACCTTTACAGAGTATTTTGTAAGACTGCCCCAAATGTAGGTGTGAATGGGTCCTTAGTAAATCAACCACAATGACAAGTGACCAGTCTAGCTTTTAATTGCGAAGAGGTACAAAAATAATGTCCATACCATCTTCATTTGTTTTATTATGTACAAGAACATGTTAAGTCATAAATGTCTG
The DNA here is from genome assembly GCF_000935625.1 of Nanorana parkeri. Lineage (NCBI taxonomy): Eukaryota > Metazoa > Chordata > Amphibia > Anura > Dicroglossidae > Nanorana > Nanorana parkeri. Next base: position 356,791 of record NW_017307015.1, read on the forward strand.
TTGTGGACAATTGGATAAAGAATGGTGAATACAATTTTCTAATTTAAACTTATTTATAATAGTATTAAACTCTCAATCTTTTTATCAATAAATGAATCCAGGGCAAACAAATATATATTGCCCAGCAAAGTATTTTTTTACATTGTTGCCCAAGCACTTACAGTCACCGTGTCCCTGAACAGCTGCAACTCTCTCAGCTTGGCTTCCCTGACCTTCCTGTCCAGTACAAGATCACAAGGGGCAGAGCAAAGTCTTCAGGAGCTGCCCATCTACTAGCTTAGAGAAGAGAAAGGGGGAGGGGGACCAGGGGGGAGGGAAGTGTCTTGCCTTGTTGTGCCTGTGTATTTGTGGAGACACACATAGCTTACTAGCACACACAAGGTTGGCCCCATAACAACCTGCAATTATTGCATTGAGCTGACAAATTCTGCATCAGCTCAGCGTACATTTGAATATGGCTTGCTCTTCTCATGATGCACAAGTAGGGGTAAAATGTTATTATCTTGTAATGTAACCATTCTGTCCCTTATGCCTGCAGGAAAGGAGAAAAGACAATGCCTTAAAAAAGTCAGTTTGTGCAGAGTTCACCAATATAGCAGTAAAAAAGGAACAGGATTGTAACTTTAACGCAAATTTAAAATTTAGGTCTGCTTTAAAATAGGGCTGTGAGAACAGAAAAATGGGAGCTGCAATTGCCGACTTGCTTTTTAAAAAGTTCAGGCTCCAGGAGTGTCGTGTTTTTTGCTTTTCTGCCCAGTAAGTCACTGGCCTGGGACAAGCATGCTGCCAATAAACACTGAACTCCTGTCCAAAAAGCTTGTTCCAAGTTATCTACTAATTAAGTAGTCATGCATTGATTATATGACAGACCTGGAGCTTGCAACTGGGGAAAAAAAATTGTTACGGCAGATCTCACATTTCTATTCTCACATGTGTTTATCTACAGCCATAACAGGCTATGTAAATGCTATGGGCCCTACAGCACAGGAGACTTTATTTCTGGCAGCAACATTATTTTTATAAAAATGATTTATATATATAAACATTTAGTTACCCCTAAGGGATGTCATGAAAATGATTACGTTGCAGAGTTAATTGTGTTAAAATTCCACAGGTCTTCTAGTCCTTTTAGTAGGAACATTGTTATAAACAAACATGGAGAAGCAGTAGGTTCTATGATGATGGTCTATCACATTTCATTATACCTGTAGTAAGATGGGTAGTGGTATTACAGGTCCATTTATTTTCCATGGTTTACTCCCTACCTGGTCAAACTAGTGGGATGTTGCCCCTTGGGATTCTGCAGCATTTCTGCTAGTGAGGGAAAGACATCCATTAGGTAAAGCAGAAGTTGCACCTTGGTGATTTCTTACCAGTGGCAAAATCACCAATGTGATGTGACCTGAATAAAGAGATCCCATAGCCGCCTAATTGCAAATTACATGACCTAAGTCCACAAAAGCTATGCACCAGACACTAATGCCCATAAAGTCTTCAGTTTAAGTAAATAATGACTATGCTGAGACTGTTACCTAAATTGTAAAACTGCTTCTGACCTTCCATGGTGGTTATAGGTTGTTATTATACAGGATTTATATAGCTCATATTACGATCTAGAAACAAAAAATTGCTATGAATCCTCCTTCTGACATCTCACTGCTACATTTAGGACTCTTGTAATGCTACTGTATTGAATATAACAGAGGATGGCTGTGAATAAAAGAAGCTGTGTGAGATAAGTTCAGCCAGATAACTGGGTAATAATTTCCCCTTCTAGTTAACAACGTGAGCATTCTATCACTTTACATGCTCCTCTAAGATGCGAGTCTCTTTGCAGTGGAAAGCGATGTTACAAAAACAGAAAGCATTAGTTGCAGATATGAGTATTGATCACAATGCAGATAAAAATGACCTATTTGACTAGACAGAATATCCATCTACAGTTGCAGCAGTGCTGCAAATTCTATAGTGCAACACCAACCATTAGTGGGAGAATGGAATGGGAATGAGCTACACTGGTTAGTCAGCAAATGAGACAGGTGACATATATGCCTGAAAGAATTTGAGGGCCCTTAGGAACTACAAGGAGCTGCTTTGCTTCTGTAAGATCTCCTGATATAAACAGAAACATTTGCAGCAGTGTAATAAAATCTATTGGGTCTCTGTAAACATTCTGGAAATGCAAGTCAAATTAAAAAATATTGCTCTACTAGACTTGGCATGTTTGGTCACAGGCAAAACAATAAAAGTGTGGAACAGTGTACTTTTTCAGCAAGGTTTCTTTTACTATTCACTCTGCTACTGGCCTAAATGAACCGTTAGTCCCAAGAGTATACTTGCACATGTTTTAAAAGAAACTGAAAGTTTAACTCCAGTCAGTTAACAAAAATTAAATGTTGATGCCCCCTTCTTCCTGTGTATTAAGGGTCTAATGTTTCTTTAGTCCATGGGGCATGTAACAGAGTATTACTTACCTTATTTCTTTGTCCCACGGGATTCCTTCCCAATTTCAGTATTCACAACCAGTCTCATAAAGCCGTTTCTCTTCTCTGGTCATTCGGCCGATTTCATCACATACAATGCAGGACCAGGGGACCTGCATTGTATGTAAGGATGTTGGGGGCTTGACCACATTCTGAGGCTCCAGTGGGAGAACAATAAAGAGAAGAGCACAAGCTGCTGGTGAAGCAAGGGATAAAGGGTTCCTCCTAAATACATCTCCCTAGACCAGTCTTTGTCAACAAGTGGATATCCTTCAAATGTTCAACCTTGGGGAAACGCTCCAAAAAATGTTCCACTTGTGCAGTGTGAGTTTTGAATAAAAGACTAAGGGGTCTATTCACGAAGCTGCCGAAGGATCTGGCCGTAGCTTCGGCCGATCCTTCGGCTAGCTTCGGCCCCAGGACCCCTTCGGTTCAGTAGAACCGAAGAAATCAGTGGGGTTTTTGTTCTTCAAAAATCTCAGCAAGAACACAGCACATGCGTAAAAGTAGATTATTTCCGTCGTATGTCAAAAATTGGTTGGTGAGTAGCCTAGGAGTAGCCTCCTAGCATTGGTAGTGTAGGTGGGAAATAAATTTGCTACTGCTCAAGGAACGTTTAGCAACTTCAGGAGGAACCCTACACTGCTCTAGACTAAACAAGAATGTGAAATGAAAAACTTATAAAGAGTTCAGTTTTCAGCAGTAAGTAAGAGACTTTGCAGTTGAGTAGGTAAATGCTTACTATATTCTTCAGAAAACTATTATTGCACAAGTAATTTCACCACCATGAAAAGCAGATTTAAGGCAAATAGTGCATATTAAACAAGTTTAATACTTAAACAAGTCAAAAATGTTTCTGCTAACTCAGAATTACTGTTCAGTAATTCACAACCCTTAACTTATTAACTTTTGATCTCTTATTAGAAGTCATTCATGCAGAGATATTTCTAATTTCAAACAAATCTCAGCATATATGATTTATGATAAGGACTAAAGTGGCCTCAGCACTCCCTTGAAAGACAATGAGCTGATGTCTGCAAAGCTAGCTTCCCACCCAGTAGAATGTGGTGATCCAGCAAAAGGAATATACAGATGACTTGCCGCACGCCTTACCGGACATTCCAAACATGATAGACGAAGAGGGTGCTTGTATTTAGCGCGGATGACACCGCCAACAATAGCAATCAATAAGGACATCACCAACATACCAAGTATTGTATCAGAACTGCAAAGCATCCATTTATAAGTGAACAATGTCCATCGGACAAGCGATGTCGGAGGATGTGCAGGGTCCCCTTAATCAGGCTCAAAGGTGACCATTGGTGTGCTGGTGATGTCCTCACTGATCCAGCAAAATGAACATTGATTGTTAATTTTTATCTCATGTGCCACAATCCATGGAAAATAAAAGGCCATGTTCTGGCAATAATGATGTGCAACACACTCCCTGGAAGTTAAGTCAGAGGAAACGGAAGCTATAGTCTAAATGATAATAGACATGGTTGGGATATACAGTATATGAAATATATAGTGGTCCTATCTGGTGACGTCTAATTACCTTACATAGCAAGCCATCTATGCTCCAACACTGTCTTTTGTGCAACTGTGTATAAAATTTTACAACCTCTTCGTCATCAGCAATATTGTCCTAGCCCTGAGATGATTGTTCAAGTCTGTCACCAAGCACTATTGACCAAATGGGTCAAAGTTGTTTGCTTTTTTGTAATGCCTCCAAAGACTTAATGTTCTCCCACTTTAGGTGGGAATTGTTTACCTCTTTCCTGGAGTCCCCCGCTAACTCATTTTCCAGTCATCTATACAGCACATAGGTAATACAATAATATAATAGAGACCTGCATATCTAGTATCTTGCACATTATACCCACTTTCCCAAAAAATATCTATGGCTTTTAGACATCTGTTTTTCTTTTTTTAATCAAAATGAACCATATACATAAAAGGTGTTTAAAATCTATACAAAATTCCATTAAATGATTGCGATATGTGTATGTATATGCAGTGCAAGTGCATAATAGTCCCAATTGGGAAGGACTGAAGATTTAAAAACTGGCTTTAATTTTTTTGGTTCATCTGATACAACAAGGCCTGATAATGTTTACTTATAGGAAATGTATAGTGTTTTTGCAAATATATTATTGAATATGGTCGGAAAAATATGAAATATTTCATATGAATATTTTGTATTTTTATCTTCAGCCAGCTGGCTGAATATAACAATGTGATGCGAAATTGAAAATGTGAAATATTTTCACATTTTCTTGGATCTCATCACCGTTTATGCTGAAAATCTTTTATTGATATTGCTTTTTTGCACAAGGTAAAAGTTATACACACAAGTGAATGAGTTAGAGCAGTGCCAAATTCCCTTTACTTTCCTTCCATGGCTGCTGTGTACAGACTGCCTCCTACAAAGTTTCAATAAGAAAAACAGGCAAGGCAAACAGCTCTTGCTGTGCTCTCTCTTTAGAAAAGTCAAGGTATTCTGTGAATTGTGCATTGGCAAAACAAATACTGCGTATACTAAAAAAAAAACACACAAAAAAAAGATTTGTTTTTTGTTCAGAAACTTAGAAAAACTTAAAACATAAAATTGTCTCAAAACCATTATAGCTCGTACGAGCTCACAAAATATACATTGACACCAGTATGAAATATTAAGATTTTGACTATGACAAATTAGGTTCCTATATTCCTAGCATTCCATAGTAAGCTGTATACACCTGCAGACAGAACCCTGTGGTAAAAAGCAAAATGTAAGCATTGTCTTCAGGGCAAAAATTAATACTTCGAAAGCCTGCACAAGCATGCCAGAATAATGTAGTTAATCCTACTATCCACAAAGGGTTATTTTAACTGTTTTGCCTTATAATATTTCTCAGAAAGATAGAGTAATGATTCAATATTTATAGAAGAATGTAATGCACTCTTTTGCTGTTTCAAAAACTAAATGCAATGAATGCAGCCAGGTCAAAATAGTTAGCCTAGATGTCAACATCTAACTGCAACAACTTTCAGAGATGCATAAATAAAACAAAGACTTACAAGTAAGCAACTGCTTAAACTACAAGCAGTTACCTTTACATACATTAATTGGGTCAACAAGGCACTTCCAACAGAATATAATTTTATTATTTCTAGCTAGACAATCTAGAAGGCTTAAAAAAAAACATCTCAGGCATTGTTGCAGTAGATAAATACAAGACTGCAGATTAATTATGCATTGCGGTAGATTCTATCAAGTTTAACATTTTCAGTTGAAAAAGTATATATAAAATATGAACATTTTGGATTCTAAGCCTAAAAAATGCAGTGTGTGTAATTCCTTCCCCACTTTCCTAAAGGTGGCTAAACGCTGCCAGTATTAGGTAAGTATGCTTACGAACCAAAAATATAAACAACCATAAACAGTGCAGTGCAGAAAAATTTTCAAATGCATATGTTATAAAGCGTCTAGTGCAAAAAGCAAATCAATTTGATGCAAAATCAGTGCATCAGATAAAATAAACCATTCAGCAATTAATGCAAAATTTACATAGACCAATATGTTCATCAAAATCATTCACAAATTAACACAATAAAGATTAATACATTTGTTTACAAAAATGTTTGAGCATAAAACTGTGGTCCTTTATTCAAATGTAGAACCGTGACAAATCCAATTTTGCCAGCTCAATAAGGTGCTATGTATCTTTTGCTAAATGGTTGTTTTTATTGTATCTAATGCACTAATTTTTCATCAATTTGTACTATTTTTGCACTAGGTACTTTATAACATATGTATTTGAGCATTTATGAGCGTTGCACTGTTTATGGTTATATAGAATAAAAATACAGGAAATAAGAGTTTGTGTGTAGCAAACAGCAACCCATCATATTCCAGCAACAGCCCTTTATATCCTAATCTCAATTTTCCTACTGGAGATTAGGAAATTAAGGATTTAAGATGTATTAGTACATAAATCACAGCTCATTTCCCCTACCACTTGAATGAAGCAGAAAAAAATACAGAAATGTGGTTAGTCCACCCAAAAGTGATAATTTAAATATGGACAACACTGCTGGGGTGCATCACTCACTGGCTTTTTATATTTCTCGTAATTGAATTGGTGCCATTAGGTTTCCTATTTCCAAGGTACAAAAAGTGAGAATCAGATGATAATAATAATAATGAGACCCTCATGTTGGTTGCAGAACATGAGCTAGTAACAGCTAGGCATACAGATCTCCATCATAGTCCTGTGGAAATCCAAGAAAACCAGTGGGTAATTCAGCACATGGCCCTTATCCTAAACAAATATACATTTTTGATGGACTGTTTCTAAACTTACAGGGCTGCATTGAATATAGAATGTCCCAGATTACACATTAACCAACAAATTCATAGAGCATTAATGTTTTTACCCACCCTCATCATATTCTCATTGCTATTTGGTACAACTATGGCAACAAAACTCACAATAAAATAGTATCCACAAATAAACATTTCAAGACACCAAACAGTTTTCTTGTAGAACCTCTTATGAGTTAAAAAAAGTTTTCTCACCTCTAGCCAACAGGTACTCCCCAACAGGCCATTTTAATGATCTCCCTCAGTGGCAATGCAATGCAATGACACAGATTCAGTCACTTGTGCAAAGTTGAGGAGGATATCAAAAACATGGCCTGTTGCGGGATTTGAGAGTTGAAAAACACTAATGAAGCAGAATTTGGAAGAGTGCATATCACTTGTTTTCAAACATTTTAAAAAGATCTATCCTGCAAGGTTAGTATCATACATTTCCATGGGTTGTTAATGCAAAGAATTGTCTAATTACTTAAGGCATTTATCATTTAGAGAGTAAGCAGCTGGAGAAATTTTGATTTGTTGGTATTACATAAATGGACAACTTTTGGTCAAAGGTCAGAAAACCATGACTCTGAAACCGCTGAAGACAACAACTGCCATGAATAAACCATGGTGCTTATACTGTGTTCTCTGGGGCATAATTCTGTTAGTGTTGACCCTCCTAAAGGAATGGCACAGAGCATGATGAGAACAACAGTTCCAACTAAAACTGCATGAGAAATACAACCTCTAATATCGCTGTATATCAAGCACTCACATACATGTAATAGCATATAAGACAAAAAAAAACAAAAAACACTTAATGTAAATGGCTCCTTTCTTCACTTGTAAACAAGACACTGTAAACCCTACAAAAAAAGTTGTAAAACGAGTTAGGATACAAACTTCCAGTTGATTTGTGGGACTGGAAATTGCAGCTTGATCTGCAGAATGTGTTTTACAGTTTGGTTGGCGAGTACCAAAATAATAATAAAAAAAAGGCAAAGCTCTTCAGAATGGGCGATCATTGTGCGTGCATTGTTTGACTTTGTGCAGGGCTGCATTGACCGGCGGTTAAAGTAAAATAACAAATAAATAATATTAAATAAAACATATGATGGTAAGGTCATCACTCTGCCATGCTTTTCTGGCATTTTTGAATTTGCTAATGTTTAAAAGCAGTCTGGTAACATCCACAGAAAAAGGGACAATGACCAATTAGATACTTTATGATGCTAGTCATCAATTTCACTTTCTTATCCAATATACCGGCTAAAACATGGCTTTGTATTGAATGTCCGGTCAACTTTCTTTGAAGACCTTCGAGCGGGATGATGGGTGCGTCTTCGTAGCTCATAGTGAACTTAATAGACAACACATTCCCCAAATCAAGAGGCTGTCCAATATTCTCCTTTTTTGGCCTAAACTATACTTTTGAAGTTCCTCCTTGATTCTAATTTCTGAAAGGGTCAATAAAGCCCTTCTATCATTAACTGAAATGGAGAAAAGATGATGGTGGCTCTTCTGCGCATGTCTTGGTTCCACTTGTTTGGATCCCATATGTGGAAGTTGAGGTTGTTATTGGCCTTATGATTTTTTTTTTCAGTTCTTCATAAAGTTTCCATGTGTCTTCCCACTATCCACAACATGGTACAGGCAGCAGCATCATGATGAGCAAAAAGTGCCCTTGACTAAAATCAAATTCACCAAGCCCCTTCGGCGTAGTGATTAAACGTCAGAAAGTGCCCTCAGTAAACTTATTGCCCCAATAATGTTGCCTGCAAACAAAATTATAGAGAAGGACAGGAGTCATTACAATCTCACACACACAAAATAAAAATAAAAGTATATGTATATATAGCAGGCGATTTAACAGATCAGATCATGAAAGGTTAATTTTGACAAATGTAATTGATTATGCCCCTTGCTATTTCTATTGTTAAATAAACCAGGTGATTTACTTGAGCAGAAACTTGCTTTCTCTATCTTATAAAACAGACACATTCCCTTAGTATAGGGTTTTGAAATACCCCCAACAGGTTGTGGTTTCAGGATTGCATTAGTCTTGCACAGATGATTTTAAGTTCAACTCCAGCAAAAAATATTTTCCTTATGGAGTAGAGAAAGGTTCAAACCTTTGTCTAGGATTCCTTTGGGAAAATGTTTACCTCAACTTGTGCTGGTAACACAACATTAACTAAAAGAAAGCGCCTCAAAAGGGAAACAGACAGCAACAATAACATGACGGAGGATGTAGTCATTTCCTACTCTACTAATTAAAGCACTTTTAATTCTGTCTGTATCTCTATTAGAAAGATTCCTCTTACTTCATGTCACTGAGACACAATAGGAGGGCAGATTCTAACACATCCCCATTTAATTAAAAAAAAATGTTTGGCTAGAGTTCTTATTTAAATAGCAGAAGATCATCAAAGCTGTTTCAAATCAGATTTATGTAGGTTATTACTCTGATGCTAGAAGGTTTGGCTGCAGGAGTCACACGAGTGTCCTAAAAAGCTGCTGGGAAGAGAGTAGGAGCTGCCGAGAGAAAAAATTATGGATAGAAAGTCATACGAGTCTGCTACCTGCATTTTACCTTCAGTCTCCAATCCCATCTCTGAAGTTCTTTCCATTTTCACAACAACTTCTCAAACACAGTGCAAATCCAACTAAACACTCATTTTAAGTAACCTACTGGTATTGCCATGGTAACACATATAGAAGATGGTATTTGAAAATGGGCAAGTGTCATCTCATGGCGTAGTTTGCTGCTATCACAATCAAATCGGAAACACATATTTATATACAGGGGTACAGGTACTCCTAAAATGAGATCCTAATAGGTTGGACTTGATGGACTAATGTCTTTATTCAACCTTAAATACTATGTAACTATGTATGGACAAATAAAAGCATACCTAAAATTTCGGCAAAAATAGATATATTTTTTATTTTGGATGGAATGATGAAGGGTTAGAAATGTATTGTTGTTCCGATGATGGGTTCCCAGAAAAGAGGAAATGAGGGGAAATCCCCCTAGGGGATACACATATATCAATGGAAAAAAGAGAAACTCTAGCCTTTATTCGCTCTAGCCAAATATAAGGAAAACATTTCTGAAATTATTGAAAACAGGATTTCTTTCTAGGAGTTCATTGAAAGACACAGGAACAGTATCTTACCATGGGTTATATAGCATGGTCTTCAGGTAGAATAAACACTAGGCCAAAAACAACCATTTTGTTGGCTATATAACTCCTCCCACACCAGCCATGCTATAGTTGTAGTCAAGAAGTTCAAAAATAAGATGGAGAAATACATGAGGGGAGGAAGCTGTGTCTCTCAATGAACTCCGAGAAAGGGATTTTATGGTAAATCTACTCTATTTACTCTATTGTTCATTGAGAGACACAGGAACAGTATTTCAATATGACATGTGTCAAAGTGGTATTCCCAAGAAGGATATGCAATTAAAATAAGAATGGGCACAAAAAGACATACTCTCAGATTGAATCGTCAAGTTGCTGCTTAAAAACCAAATTATCAAGTTCAGACTCCATAGCCAGAGAAGAGATTCAACCAGAGATGTGATATAAGTGATGCCTTTTATAGAGGCACGAACCAGGATATAGTCACCAACAGCTTCTGAAAAAAAACCCAAGGCCAAGATCTGACCTTAGTTTGTACTCATGGTCAATCGCTGGTTTACCCCTGACTGAAGAGTAGATGCAAGGATCTGTTCAATGCATAATCCACACAAATTAAGCTTGTAGGTCTCACACCAAATAAAACCGGGTTTCGAGGTATGGCAGTATATCCTCCAGGAGGTAGCCTTACCTGCCTATAGCATAGTCAAGATGATAGATTCTAAAAAGCAGCAATCTCTCAGTACCTGGGCCTTAACATGCCAACAATCAAAAAGCAGGGTGGCAGATCGGACCCTCCAACAACATATACTATATCGCCAAAAGTATTGGGACATCCCTCTAAATCATTGGATTCAGGTGTCCCAATCACCTCCATGGCCACAGGTGTATAAAATCAAGCACCTACGCATGCAGACTGCTTCTACAAACATTTTTCAGTGAATTCAAGCGTGGTACCGTGATAGGTTGCCACCTGTGCAATAAGTCCATCCGTGAAATTTCCTTGCTACTAAATATTCAGCGGTCAACTGTTAGTGGTATAATAACAAAGTGGAAGCAGCGCATGCTGAAGCGCACAGTGCGCAGAACTGTCTGCAGAGTCAATAGCTACAGACCTCCAAACTTCGTGTGGCCTTCAGATTGGCACAACAACAGTGCGTAGAGAGCTTCATGGAATGGGTTTCCATGGCCGAGCAGCTGCATCCAAGCCTTACATCACCAAGTGCAATGCAAAGCGTCAGATGCAGTGGTATAAAGCACGCCACCACTGGACTCTAGAGAAGTGGAGATGAGTTATATGGAGTGACGAATCACGCTTCTCTGTGTGGCAATCTGATGGACGTGTCTGGGTTTGGCGGTTGCCAGGAGAACGGTAGTTGCCTGACTGCATTGTGCCAAGTGTAAAGTTTGGTGGAGGGGAGATTATGGTGTGGGGTTGTTTTTTAGGGGTTGGGCTTGACCCCTTAGTTCCAGTGGGAACTCTTAAGGCATCCGCATGCCAAGACATTTTGGACAATTTTATGCTCCCAACTTTGTGGAAACCGTTTAAGGATCTCCTCTTCCTGTTCCAACATGACTGTGCACCAGTGCACAAAGTAAGGTCCATAAAGACATGGATGAGCAGGTTTGGGGTGGAGGAACTTGACTGACCTGCACAGAGTCCTGACATCAACCCAATAGAACACCTTTGGGATGAATGATAGTGGAGACTGCGGCCAGGCCTTCTCATCCAACATCAGTACCTGACCTCACAAATGCGCTTCTGGAAGAATGGTCAAACATTCCCATAGACGCACTCCTAAACCCTGTGGACAGCCTTCCCAGAAGAGTTGAAGCTGTTATAGCGGCAAAGGGTGGGCCAACTCAATATTGAGCCCTATGAACTAAGACTGGGATGCCATTAAAGTTCATGTCCAAAATAATTTAAGATTTAGGGGCCTTATGAGGCATCAGACACAGTATTTGTTATAATATAGAAACTTAATTTAATAAATGTATTAAATCATTCCATCATTTCATTCACAAGTTAGAAATTAGGGATGCACCGATACTGTATTGGTATTGGTGCCGATACCAACTATTTGGGCGAGTATGCGTACTCGCCCAAATGCTCCCATACTTACCCCCAATACCGGAACTTCCAGTCAGAGGGAGATTTCCTCTGACCGGTAGTGCCGTGAGGGAAGATGGAACTGGATTCCTGGCCAATCAGGAAGTGGGATGGCAGGTAATAACTCAATTGTCCCTGCCTTTTAACACAGAGGAAGGAAGGAAGGAAGGAGTGCCTGGTGTCACTGCCAGGAAGAGTCATCACCATGACAGGATAGTGATATCTCAGTCTCAGGAATCTGTCCTACATCAAGAGGATGTTGAATTGCAGACATTTCATGTGAAACTCAGCGAATGGTACCACCTCGAAAGAGGCCTTATAAGACCCAGAACCTACATGAAAAAACCTTAACCTACATGAAAAAACCTTAGAAAAACCTGAGCTTGACTGTGGAGCTTACAGACCATGACCTTAGCAAACATTTAATCATAAGGTATAAACACTTCAGGCAAACAAGGTATCCAGAATGACACCCAGAAACACTAAGCAACATCTGGTGGGGTAAGGAGAAGTTCCACAGATTCAGGACACAATTGAACTCATAAATCACCTGCCGAAAAAGGACACATTGAATTTTAGATACTGCACAGACTGCTTTCTCAAAAGAAGGTCAACCAGGCAACTGATAATTAACTAGAAAAGAAATCTACAGACTGCAGAGATGGTGGGGCGAAGGGATCCCATTCAAAACACCTGATGTACAAGCCCATTGGTCTAGACCAATCAGGGAGCCGGAGAGCAAATCATTACCCGCCCCCCGGCTTCCTGATTGGCCGGGAAGCCAGCTCCATTCCGGAAGTTCCGGTATAGGGATAAGCATCGGGAGCATTTGGGTGAGTACGAAAGTCTTCGTAGCTCATAGTGAACTTAATAGACAACACATTCCCCAAATCAAGAGGCTGTCCAATATTCTCCTTTTTTGGCCTAAACTATACTTTTGAAGTTCCTCCTTGATTCTAATTTCTGAAAGGGTCAATAAAGCCCTTCTATCATTAACTGAAATGGAGAAAAGATGATGGTGGCTCTTCTGCGCATGTCTTGGTTCCACTTGTTTGGATCCCATATGTGGAAGTTGAGGTTGTTATTGGCCTTATGATTTTTTTTTTTCAGTTCTTCATAAAGTTTCCATGTGTCTTCTCCCCATTATCCACAACATGGTACAGGCAGCAGCATCATGATGAGCAAAAAGTGCCCTTGACTAAAATCAAATTCACCAAGCCCCTTCGGCGTAGTGATTAAACGTCAGAAAGTGCCCTCAGTAAACTTATTGCCCCAATAATGTTGCCTGCAAACAAAATTATAGAGAAGGACAGGAGTCATTACAATCTCACACACACAAAATAAAAATAAAAGTATATGTATATATAGCAGGCGATTTAACAGATCAGATCATGAAAGGTTAATTTTGACAAATGTAATTGATTATGCCCTTGCTATTTCTATTGTTAAATAAACCAGGTGATTTACTTGAGCAGAAACTTGCTTTCTCTATCTTATAAAACAGACACATTCCCTTAGTATAGGGTTTTGAAATACCCCCAACAGGTTGTGGTTTCAGGATTGCATTAGTCTTGCACAGATGATTTTAAGTTCAACTCCAGCAAAAAATATTTTCCTTATGGAGTAGAGAAAGGTTCAAACCTTTGTCTAGGATTCCTTTGGGAAAATGTTTACCTCAACTTGTGCTGGTAACACAACATTAACTAAAAGAAAGCGCCTCAAAAGGGAAACAGACAGCAACAATAACATGACGGAGGATGTAGTCATTTCCTACTCTACTAATTAAAGCACTTTTAATTCTGTCTGTATCTCTATTAGAAAGATTCCTCTTACTTCATGTCACTGAGACACAATAGGAGGGCAGATTCTAACACATCCCCATTTAATTAAAAAAAAATGTTTGGCTAGAGTTCTTATTTAAATAGCAGAAGATCATCAAAGCTGTTTCAAATCAGATTTATGTAGGTTATTACTCTGATGCTAGAAGGTTTGGCTGCAGGAGTCACACGAGTGTCCTAAAAAGCTGCTGGGAAGAGAGTAGGAGCTGCCGAGAGAAAAAATTATGGATAGAAAGTCATACGAGTCTGCTACCTGCATTTTACCTTCAGTCTCCAATCCCATCTCTGAAGTTCTTTCCATTTTCACAACAACTTCTCAAACACAGTGCAAATCCAACTAAACACTCATTTTAAGTAACCTACTGGTATTGCCATGGTAACACATATAGAAGATGGTATTTGAAAATGGGCAAGTGTCATCTCATGGCGTAGTTTGCTGCTATCACAATCAAATCGGAAACACATATTTATATACAGGGGTACAGGTACTCCTAAAATGAGATCCTAATAGGTTGGACTTGATGGACTAATGTCTTTATTCAACCTTAAATACTATGTAACTATGTATGGACAAATAAAAGCATACCTAAAATTTCGGCAAAAATAGATATATTTTTTATTTTGGATGGAATGATGAAGGGTTAGAAATGTATTGTTGTTCCGATGATGGGTTCCCAGAAAAGAGGAAATGAGGGGAAATCCCCCTAGGGGATACACATATATCAATGGAAAAAAGAGAAACTCTAGCCTTTATTCGCTCTAGCCAAATATAAGGAAAACATTTCTGAAATTATTGAAAACAGGATTTCTTTCTAGGAGTTCATTGAAAGACACAGGAACAGTATCTTACCATGGGTTATATAGCATGGTCTTCAGGTAGAATAAACACTAGGCCAAAAACAACCATTTTGTTGGCTATATAACTCCTCCCACACCAGCCATGCTATAGTTGTAGTCAAGAAGTTCAAAAATAAGATGGAGAAATACATGAGGGGAGGAAGCTGTGTCTCTCAATGAACTCCGAGAAAGGGATTTTATGGTAAATCTACTCTATTTACTCTATTGTTCATTGAGAGACACAGGAACAGTATTTCAATATGACATGTGTCAAAGTGGTATTCCCAAGAAGGATATGCAATTAAAATAAGAATGGGCACAAAAAGACATACTCTCAGATTGAATCGTCAAGTTGCTGCTTAAAAACCAAATTATCAAGTTCAGACTCCATAGCCAGAGAAGAGATTCAACCAGAGATGTGATATAAGTGATGCCTTTTATAGAGGCACGAACCAGGATATAGTCACCAACAGCTTCTGAAAAAAAACCCAAGGCCAAGATCTGACCTTAGTTTGTACTCATGGTCAATCACTGGTTTACACCTGACTGAAGAGTAGATGCAAGGATCTGTTCAATGCATAATCCACACAAATTAAGCTTGTAGGTCTCACACCAAATAAAACCGGGTTTCGAGGTATGGCAGTATATCCTCCAGGAGGTAGCCTTACCTGCCTATAGCATAGTCAAGATGATAGATTCTAAAAAGCAGCAATCTCTCAGTACCTGGGCCTTAACATGCCAACAATCAAAAAGCAGGGTGGCAGATCGGACCCTCCAACAACATATACTATATCGCCAAAAGTATTGGGACATCCCTCTAAATCATTGGATTCAGGTGTCCCAATCACCTCCATGGCCACAGGTGTATAAAATCAAGCACCTACGCATGCAGACTGCTTCTACAAACATTTTTCAGTGAATTCAAGCGTGGTACCGTGATAGGTTGCCACCTGTGCAATAAGTCCATCCGTGAAATTTCCTTGCTACTAAATATTCAGCGGTCAACTGTTAGTGGTATAATAACAAAGTGGAAGCAGCGCATGCTGAAGCGCACAGTGCGCAGAACTGTCTGCAGAGTCAATAGCTACAGACCTCCAAACTTCGTGTGGCCTTCAGATTGGCACAACAACAGTGCGTAGAGAGCTTCATGGAATGGGTTTCCATGGCCGAGCAGCTGCATCCAAGCCTTACATCACCAAGTGCAATGCAAAGCGTCAGATGCAGTGGTATAAAGCACGCCACCACTGGACTCTAGAGAAGTGGAGATGAGTTATATGGAGTGACGAATCACGCTTCTCTGTGTGGCAATCTGATGGACGTGTCTGGGTTTGGCGGTTGCCAGGAGAACGGTAGTTGCCTGACTGCATTGTGCCAAGTGTAAAGTTTGGTGGAGGGGAGATTATGGTGTGGGGTTGTTTTTTAGGGGTTGGGCTTGACCCCTTAGTTCCAGTGGGAACTCTTAAGGCATCCGCATGCCAAGACATTTTGGACAATTTTATGCTCCCAACTTTGTGGAAACCGTTTAAGGATCTCCTCTTCCTGTTCCAACATGACTGTGCACCAGTGCACAAAGTAAGGTCCATAAAGACATGGATGAGCAGGTTTGGGGTGGAGGAACTTGACTGACCTGCACAGAGTCCTGACATCAACCCAATAGAACACCTTTGGGATGAATGATAGTGGAGACTGCGGCCAGGCCTTCTCATCCAACATCAGTACCTGACCTCACAAATGCGCTTCTGGAAGAATGGTCAAACATTCCCATAGACGCACTCCTAAACCCTGTGGACAGCCTTCCCAGAAGAGTTGAAGCTGTTATAGCGGCAAAGGGTGGGCCAACTCAATATTGAGCCCTATGAACTAAGACTGGGATGCCATTAAAGTTCATGTCCAAAATAATTTAAGATTTAGGGGCCTTATGAGGCATCAGACACAGTATTTGTTATAATATAGAAACTTAATTTATTTAATAAGTGTATTAAATCATTCCATCATTTCATTCACAAGTTAGAAATTAGGGATGCACCGATACTGTATTGGTATTGGTGCCGATACCAACTATTTGGGCGAGTATGCGTACTCGCCCAAATGCTCCCATACTTACCCCCAATACCGGAACTTCCAGTCAGAGGGAGATTTCCTCTGACCGGTAGTGCCGTGAGGGAAGATGGAACTGGATTCCTGGCCAATCAGGAAGTGGGATGGCAGGTAATAACTCAATTGTCCCTGCCTTTTAACACAGAGGAAGGAAGGAAGGAAGGAGTGCCTGGTGTCACTGCCAGGAAGAGTCATCACCATGACAGGATAGTGATATCTCAGTCTCAGGAATCTGTCCTACATCAAGAGGATGTTGAATTGCAGACATTTCATGTGAAACTCAGCGAATGGTACCACCTCGAAAGAGGCCTTATAAGACCCAGAACCTACATGAAAAAACCTTAACCTACATGAAAAAACCTTAGAAAAACCTGAGCTTGACTGTGGAGCTTACAGACCATGACCTTAGCAAACATTTAATCATAAGGTATAAACACTTCAGGCAAACAAGGTATCCAGAATGACACCCAGAAACACTAAGCAACATCTGGTGGGGTAAGGAGAAGTTCCACAGATTCAGGACACAATTGAACTCATAAATCACCTGCCGAAAAAGGACACATTGAATTTTAGATACTGCACAGACTGCTTTCTCAAAAGAAGGTCAACCAGGCAACTGATAATTAACTAGAAAAGAAATCTACAGACTGCAGAGATGGTGGGGCGAAGGGATCCCATTCAAAACACCTGATGTACAAGCCCATTGGTCTAGACCAATCAGGGAGCCGGAGAGCAAATCATTACCCGCCCCCCGGCTTCCTGATTGGCCGGGGAGCCAGCTCCATTCCGGAAGTTCCGGTATAGGGATAAGCATCGGGAGCATTTGGGTGAGTACGAATACTCGCCCAAATACTTGGTATCGTATCATCCCTAGTGACATCCCAGCCCGAGTGGTCATACACATGTAGCAGAACCCAGTAGAAAGTACGTCTAGTGGTGCCCTGCATTGACAAACACTGCAGGACTGCCCAAGAGTACGGTTGGGCTCGATGTTCGAGCCGAATGTGAGCTCGACTCAAACATCGGCAGTTTGTGTGTTCGGATACACACAAACTGTCAGGGTGTTCGGCTGTGCCTTGTGAGCCTGATTGGCTAAAGCCTTGCACCTGACCACAGGTCAGGTGCAAGACTTTGCCCAATTAGGGCACAGAACAGTGAGAGCCATGATTGGGCAAAGTGATGATGACTCTGCCCAATCATGGCTCACCCTGTTTCAACTGTAAACAGTTGGGCAGAGCGCTGTCTCTGCTAGCTCCGCCCAAATGTTTTTATGGTACCTGCATCTGTCAAAATGCCATCATGCGGCGGGTGTTCGTCGCGAGTGAATGGGACGGCGGTCGTCGGGTTTTTAAAAAATTATTATTTCTATTTATTTTTTATTTCGTCGAGTCGTTGTCGTGGACAACGCTGGATGTCGTGATTGACGTTGGATTACATCGGTGGATCAATTTTTTTTAATAAAAGATTTTTTCCTTTACAATTGAACAGGACTTTTTATTTACAATTTTATTTAACCCTTTAGTGAATGGGTAGGGGTACAAGTACCCCTTATTCATTCACAAGGGGGGGGGGTGGCATCTGGGTGCCCCTTGTATTAAAGGGGTACCCTGATGTGAATAAGCCCCCTGCCCACATATCCCCACTATCAATGAATTTGGGTGAATTTGGGGGGGACCCCACGTTTCCCCCCCATTTTGGGGGTGGAGTTCCTCCTTAAAATTCCTACCAGACCCTAAGGGCCTGGTATGACTTTAAGGGGGAACCCCACACATTGTTTATGTTTTTTTACACGGGATGCCTCCTAAATATTCCTACCAGATCTTAAGGGTCTGGTATGACTTTTGGGGGGAACCCCCACGCTTTTTCTTATTAAATTTGGTCCCTCCTAATATTCCTACCAGACCTAAAGGGTCTGGTATTGTTTGGGAGGGGAAACTGCACGCTTTAAGAATAAAAAAAAAGAAACATTTCATGTCAGTTTTGCTGCAGCAGGTTCTATACATCATACAGATTTGCCACTTTACAGCCATTTTAAGGGGGCCCCCAGGCATGATATTTAAAGGATTTTTTCATTTTTTATTGTTACCTTTTAAGTGATGTTAAAACCACTGCTCCTTTAAAAACGGTATTTTTTTAAAAGTTTTTTTTTCCCATGGATTACTGTCCCCTAGGGCAGTACCCTTATTCCCATACACCTTTTATGACCAATAACTTGCATATAAGCCCTCTTAAAGAGGACAATTGTTTCTGAAAGTTCTACTCCCCATTGACTTGCATTGAGTTTGAGTTCAAACTTTTTGGATGTTCTAAAATTAGAATTCGAACCAAGCTCAGGTCCTCTTCGCCCCATCACTACCAAAGAGCACCCTCAATACAATCTGGAAATGCCTGCGCTCAATGACTAACTGGAAAAACTATCCAGGACTAGAAAGGTCCAGCATGGCTCAATTAGCAGCTGTTGAATAAAGAAGTCCCCACAAAGTCTTGTACAAAAGAGCTGAGAACAGACACCCATTTACCTGAGGGCACTAGAATGAATCTGAATGGTGCCTGGCTGGTGTCGGAGGAGTTATCTAGTCCCAAGGAGCTGGCCTCCAGTCATTAATTGTGCTAGAGTTAATTTTACCTGAAGGTGGAGCTATAAAACCCATGGACATACACTGTTCCTGTGTCTCTCGACACAATAGAGTAAGTTTTTATGCCACTTTTACAATTTACAAGCTTGCTGTTCTACAGTATATTTTCATTACAGTAATTCATAACCACTAGAAGAAAACTTTACAAACGTGTATATCTTTTGCAGACAGTACAATTAGCAATATTGTTGAACAGTTGCTTATATTACATCAGTTTCAGAAACTAGGTTGTATTGTGTCCAGTGAGTTATTGTGGATTCCTAGATGACCCACAGACATGCACTGAAAGGAGCAAAGCACCGTCACTGGGTTCACTATTATGCAAGAAGTGAAACTCGTCTATATAACAAAAAAAAGGCCTTAAAGGGATTCTACATAATGTTAATAAATATATTCTTTCTCTCTCTCTCGTGTGTGTGTGTGTGTGTATATAAAAGATTATTTCAGATATAAATTAACAACCATCAGATGAAGCTGAACATAAGATTCTCTCTAAATGACTCTGTTAAATTCAGAAAGATCGGAGATAGAAAAATCAAAACACAAACTGTGAAATAATACTTCAGTGGGAATTAACTCTCCTGCATCACAGTTCTAAGTTAAGATGCTGTCATTACACCTCTGGAAACACCATCCACTCACCGCATTATCACGGTATTAACAGGAATAGGTTCTGACTGAGACATTGTCTGCTCGCTGACTGCTGGAGGGACTTCCTGAAAATGCAAATTAAAGTTATTTAAATACACCACATTATAAATGCTATATAACTTATCTAGAGGTGCCAGCAAGTATTTTTAGTTATCTTCCTGCAGGCCCAAAACATGGAAAGTTCAAATTTCAAGCCAGCCTACAGAATCCTGATACTTCCCATTACAGCTTCCTTAAAGCAAACTTGTGCTTTGCAAAGTAGTTAGTAAGCAACAGGTTTGTTTTAAAGCCCCTGCTCCATTCAGCTGCCGGGGGGCAAGGAAAAAATCTGTGTGTAAGATTTGAGTCACTCTAGTAGAAGCCTACACAGGGCCATGTGAAAGTGTTGGGCCAATTGGCAAACAGCAGCACAGACACTAGAGTAAGGGGCATAAGTAACATGCATAAGTAACATGCCCCTCTATAAAAAAAAAATAATGCATATTTTCTTTACTCACGGTAGCTGAATGGATCAGTGATAAAGCAAAGGAATGTATATGTTGCTGGCGAAGGGGCAATAAAGCAAGCCTTTTCTTTCCCTTTCACAATAAAACATAGGTTTCCTTATGTTATATCAAAGTCTCACTGATCAATAGAGAAGGGAGGTAACAAAACCTCTAACTTCGCAGCTTTAGAGTACAAATTTGTATATTAAGTGACTCAGTCAGAGCTGGCATCACAGGTAGGCATTGGAAAGCAATGCTTCCTTAAAATGAATTAAGCGTGTTCCCTATAGATCCTTAATATAGATTTTCCTATTATTTCTTTCATAGTGAGGATGCCCACCCATTAAAAGTTTATTTATAAATTTTAATGTTCATCATAGATACACTTCAATATTGTTTTGTGTGGAGGGAGATGAAGATAGGCTGGGGTCTAAAGCTAACCATACACGGGTTGAACATAAACATTCATACGAAAAGTCTTGTCAGAACATTAAATAATGCCAGAAGACACTTGGAATATGTTGTTTGAAATTTCTTTTGATTTTTACATTCAATTTTGGATAAATGGAGTTTCCAGAATGGAAACCCACATTCACTGTTTGAGAACAACAGTAGTTGATTTGACGCCATTAACTATTGAAAAATTAACTGAACGTTCCAAAAGTGATTTTTTTCAAACAAAATTCTGCTGGTGTATAGCCAGCTTAAGTTCCAATGGCAATCTCCTTCCTGGTTGTAATGATTCTACTTGTAAGGATCTGGTGTCAGCAAAGAGGCTAAAATGGCACTATATCTGCAAAAGGGTTGGAATGATTTTACACACTATCTATCACACCATCCTCCTCACAAAA
Organism: Nanorana parkeri; assembly: GCF_000935625.1. NCBI lineage: Eukaryota > Metazoa > Chordata > Amphibia > Anura > Dicroglossidae > Nanorana > Nanorana parkeri. The sequence continues at coordinate 378,270 of NW_017307015.1, forward strand.
CGTTTTGTTTAATAAAGTTTATTTATCACTATTTTACCTAAACTAACTATAAAACATATCTTAATATGTTCAAAAAGGAAAACCCTTTCTGGAAACATCACCAATAGCGAGCCTATGTGGGGCAATGCGAAAATGGAAATTTAGATTCCCAAAAATGCCGTTGCCCGACTGGTTTTCTTTAAAAGGTTAACTAAACCAAAGACCAGTCCATAGATGTGGTGGCTGCATTTGTTTTCAGGCTGAACTGACAACTAAAATAATGTTATTTTGTTCTCTAAGCTACACATCATCCCGCCCCATGCAATGTAGATTAAAGAATGGCAGATATATTTGTAGTCCAGCCAGGGTGAGTTATTCAAACCAGGTGAAAATTAAAAAAGAAAAGCCTGAAAAAAAAGAAACATTAATGCAGCCACCTCAGGAGGGTTGATTGTTTCCAGCTAGAGACTCTGGTAACCTTGTAGTGAGGTAATTAAATCAAAAAGGCACAACAAGGTGCAGTTCTTTAAAATAAAGCCTGTAAAAGTAGTGATCAGATATGACTTCCCTCATGTACATGTGCTCCATATACAATATATACACATAATAGCTGTTTTAAAAGGAACACCTGTTCATTACTCAAACAGCAAATTAAATACAGGCAGTCCCCCGGTTACATACAAGATAGGGACTGAAGGTTTGTACTTCAGTTGAATTTGTATCCAAGTCAGAACATGTACATTTTTTAAGTGTAACTCCAGCCAAAAAAACTTTTTTTTAGTTTTGGATAACATAGGGAAGGGTCACGTTTGTTTTGCTGTCTGTTCTTGTTGTTCAGAAGATTATAATATAATTAAAAAAAAGTTTTTTTTTCTCTTTTTAATTGTATTTTATAAACTTTTTTTATTTGTTTGCATTTCAAATTTTTATTTATTTAACTTTTTTTTAAATTGTTTTGTATTTTTTTTTTTTTTTAATGTTCTGAGCAATAGCCAGCCTGCTATTGGATATTTCAAATTGCAATAGCAGGCTGGCTATTGAATCTGCCCACTGTCAATCAGCAGAGGAGGGGCCTGAAGGAGAAAGTTCTCTATCAGGTCCTACCATGCTGATTGACAGCAGGCAGTGGGCGGGTGCAATAGCCAGCTTGCTATTGGCTATTGCATTTTACAAAATCCAATAGCAGGCTGGGTATGGCTCCCAGCCTGCAGATGAAGAGGAGGCAGGGGGGCAGGGCAGAGGAACCGCGGCTGGACGGGGGAGCGGAAGATCGGCCGGAACGGGGAAGAGAAGCCGACGGACCGGACTGGGGGTTAGAGGAGGCCAGGACAGCAGCGGAGGTACTGGGGGCAGCGGCGCAATGTAGCGGTCTGTGTCCCCGCTGCCTCCGCCAACACAGACGCGAACAGCAGCACAGATTTAAAGGGACACAGGCCGCTGCAGCCACAGTTCTCCTAAATGTACCGGCTGCCGGTACATTTAGGAGAAATGTGGGCCCGGTTCGTAAGTACGGATTGTCCGTAAGTTGGACGTTCGTAACCCGGGGACTGCCTGTAGCTTCATTTGAACATTAACAGGGTTATTCACAAAAGTGTGAACGATTTGGAGAAGGCAGGAGGGAAGTGAAAAATCTAGGACAACATAGCTGATCTGGAAAGTGAGCTGAATTGGAGATTTTTCCCAAATCAGATATGCTGTCCTAGATTGTTCACTTCTCCTGCCTTCTCCAAACTCTTCACCCTTTCGTGAATAACCCTGTAAGGTTTGCAGACATCGTCAAGTTGTTGTTTAAACTAATTTTAGAATGGAGAAAATGAGTGTTCTAAAAGCTTTGACATTGGAAAGACTACTTGTGCCAGATGCGGTGGTTGCATCTCAGAAACTACTGACCCTATGAAGTTTACTTTTATTAAGGTCTCTAAAACCCACAAACAATGATGCGAAATGCCAAACGTATCCAGAGAGCAACTGTTTTATAGGTAAAACACACCTGGTTTATAAGAAGGTTCAAAGGATAAAAGCCACATTTGGCATGCAACATGTCATATTGCGTTCTACCTGTCAACTGAGAATAAGGAAATTAAACTACAGTGGGCAGATGATTACCAATATTAGAGAACCAAGATTTGAAAAATGTGACCTGGCCTGAGGAATTTTGAATATATAATACAATATGCAAACTCTAGGATCATAATTTGCTGCAAGCATGATAAATGGATATATCTTTATCCAATAGTTGAGGATGGGACTGGTTTGATGATTTTGGAAATGTTGTCATGGCACACATTAGGTCCCTTAAAGTGTATGTAATCCTTCACTCTGTAAAAATAAAGGGTAAAAACTGAAAAGAGAAAACTAATGCAACCACCACATTTAAGGACTGGTGATCTAAAATATATGGAATGTTTATTTTTGGGTTTAGATACACTTTAAAGCCGGACTCCAGGCAAACTGCTAAATACACAGTTGAAATATGTATGTGAATAGTTTTACCTGCCAAAATATTAGTATTTCTGTTTATTTACATTCAGGTTGGTGACCTGCCTTATGTCTACTGCAGTTAAGCAACACAGCTTGGTCACCTCTTCACCCCTTGCCTATGACTAGACAGTAAAGGACACCTTGATGTGCTTCCATTACAATAGCTACATTTCAAATTACTTACTCGTCCTCTAGTCTGTGACCAGAGGACGGCGGAGCCGGACAAGTAGCAGCGCATACATACCGGTTTACATACAACCAGTCCGGCGCTTGTATGTCCCCTGCCCCCACATACACACACAAACATGCCCCCACATACAAACATGTGTCGGGTGCGACCTACACGTGAAAATGGTGATTGCGCCACACATGCTACATATCACCACAAAAGTCAGAATGAGGGCAATCATTTTAGGGCTATTAATAACTAAACTGATGAGCAGTAAAAGCTTTTAAATGTTTTTTCTTTTTGATTTTGCAGGCGCAGACAATTTTAAAGTTACACATGTTTGGTGTCTATTTACCCGACGTGACCCTATATTTTACCAAGAATATGGGTAAGAATAAATGTTTTTTAACATACCGTAGGGGAAACTTTTTTTTTCATTATATAGTAAAAAATAAAATCTCCCAGTGGTGATTAAATACCACCAAAAGAAAGTTCTATCTGTCCCCAAAAAATCTTAACATAAATTGCAAGGCTATAGTCCGGTCATGTTGACTGGTGAAATTTTTGACTGACTGGTGAGACATCCTAAAATTTTTCAAGCCCTGTGAATGCATAACTTCATTCAATACACATATATTAGGGGTTTACCTTATTATCATCTGAGAGCATCATTTAAGTACTACAGTACACCTGAGTATAAAAGCTGACCATGTCCTTTTCTTTATGGGTACTAGACAGGTGTTCCTACTAAGGTGGCTACTGGATGTATTAAATACTAACAGATTGATTTACATTCTGCTGATCCCTTTCACATATATACGTAAATATAACATTGAAAACACTACAATACCCATTTATAGGGACACAACAAATTTATATTTGTAATAGTAGTCTTTATATGGTGAACCCAACTTCCTCTTGCAGGTAATGGGCAGTACCTTCAGACTGCATCTTGCGTAGCTGCACAGCAGGTGAGGTAATAGAGGAGACAGCGGCAGTCCGGAAGTTCGCCGGTAACATTTCAGCAGAGTCTGGACTTACTCCTCTAAGGTCCTTCTCACGGAACATCTTCCTCCAAGAAGGAGAGCGGCTGAATGTCTTAGCACTATCCTATTTATTAGAAACACAGACAGGCAACATCAGAGTGAGGCTTTCAGCACCTTAAAGTAAACCTGTGCACATGCTATGCACAAAAAAGTATTTACATATTCTGAACAAGGAGTGAGAGTTTAAACAAATCTTGATTGATTCCCCTCACCACAGCATTTTGGAGAAATTAATCTTCAGAGTTTACAACAAAAGAACTAAAATCACAGAAAGCACTGAAAAGCACAATCTTGATTGCCTGCTAGCCTTAAAATGTAAACAAACACCAGGTGTTTTCAAGTTGTTAGAAACAGTTAGAAGACTTCAACCTGACCTTACAGTCTTTACCTTACAGTACATGCATCTAGAGAGGTAAGTGAGTGCTTGCTTTAAAGCTCTTTACTGTTTGTAGAAACTTTAACGTACACTATTTTGGGCACAGGTGAAGGGAACCCTTTCACTACAGAAATATGGGAGCTTGCTTTTAAGAAGGGCAAGCTCTAGGGACAGTATCCCTTTTCTTGCTTCCCTGCATAGATGGAACGACTATGCAGATCAGGCACTCTTAAATCATTTACTTCATACTTGTCATAGCGTTAGTTAATCACAAAGTAGTCAAGCAAGGATGAAAATGTCAGTGTCAGAGCTTACACCTTTAAAAAAGAAGAGATCAACTTATTTAGTCTTGAATAGTTTCAGAAGAATTACAAGACTATTCAAGAAACAATTAATTTTACTCAGAAGAAGAGTTTTGGAACACATTAACAATATAGAGCATGGCAGAGATAAACCAATAATATGACATGTAAATGAACAACATGCAGGCAATACAAAAGTCTTGAAGGTCTGGGACATATTCATTAACTGAAATAAAAAGAGGTTTTACTCTTATGACCTCATGTTCAGCAGTAGCAATGTATAAATAACAGTAAAAATGTGCCAGTCATTTTGTTTTGCTTTGTTGTTTGAAAACATTGGTGTGCACCTTAACTTTTCTGTTGGGTGCTAGGAGCTTCGGGTTCAGTTCGCCCATGAGTTAAACAGGACTCTAGCTGTTCACAGTTTGTAAAAATGGGAAACTAATGGGATTGTTCACCAACATAGCAATCAATTACCAAGCATGCTATTCCTAGCCTTTGCGTTCAGGTGGCATAGGAGGGCCAATAATGTGTGTTTTCTAATGTGCCAGCCGCTGCCATCCTCCACATCTGCCCTGCTGCCATCCTCCACATCTGCCCTGCTGAGACCCTCCACCAGAGACATCAGGCCAGCACCCTGGAGCAGAGTGGCAGCATAGAGCATGTAGCAAATTAAAATACTATTTTGCATTGTAGTATAATGTAACGCTAGGATTTGTAGTCCTCTCTAGCTGGTGGTATTATTCTGCATTGTTGTATACTGTATTGCTGAGATTTGTAGTCCAGCTGATGGTAACAAATACATTATTTTGTGGAAACTTGCCCAACAAACATTATTATACCTTACAGCATTACCATCTCCTGCCACTGCTGCTGGCATGCCACCACTGCTGGATTGCCACTGCTGCTGGCCTTCCACCGTTACCATCTCTTGCCTTAACTACCAAATCCTGCCACCATTAACAGTTTGTTCTACCACTGCTGGCCTAACTAATGCTGCCTCTACTGCCCTATTTCGACGCTCGGCAACTGCAAAGGTACCACACATAATTTTTCAGCAGCTAGTCCACAGCTCCCAATTAAGTATTTTTTTTGCAGGGGCAATACTGCATTGTGCCTCTGATGTATCCTGGCAAACAAGCACTGTCAACATGCCACATATGCAGGGTAAATTATGCTGCGCTTCAGCTAGTTAGTCTCTTTGAAATAGTGGGCTCTGTGTGTCGGAAAATAATGGTAAGGTTCAAGGCTAAGCTTGAACCTACTCACCGTGGCCCCATGCTGACCATTTTCCCCTCTTGCTGTGGCATAAGGTAAGTCTGTGAAACCCCTTGTGGGCCTTTTGCTGCTTACTGGTATAACTGAAGTGCTGGCTCTCACATATTTGGTACTCAAATAACTGGAGGTTTTACAAAGGCTGATACGCTGCAGGCAAAGGCTGCAGACTGCAATGGTGCTGTTAGTAGCTGATGTGCAAAAACAAAGACCCAGACTGCAGAGCTCTGTGAATCCAACCCTATGGATAGATGTTGCCTATACCCATGGGACAGACAAAAGAAACAAACAAAAAAAGAAAGAAAATGCAGGCAAATGAAGAAAAAAAAAACAGTTAAAAGTAGTAAAAAGTGAACCAACACTGCAGTGAGAGAGAGAGAGAGAGAGAGAGAGAGAGAGAGAGAGAGATCTCCATTGCCCTTATGAGGGATTTCACTCCTCTGTCTGCATTTTTATTTTATATTATGGAAAAAATAATAATACAGGGAACACTCCAACATGAATAGTGAAGACCTAAGTCCAAACCTTCCCTACTGTTCTCTTGCTGCATATTGTTTCCAGAAGCACAACCTAAACATTAACATACCACCAAATGAAACACTTTTATGTAATAGCTGCAATGCAATATTGAAAAACATACTTTGTGCTGGGAGTGAGTGTGCACTAAATAAGGAAAAGATAGATCTTAAGATGAAGTCTTAGAGGGCATTACAAATAAATCAAAAGTTAAACTACATCCTATAGTTGCTGAAAAGTCTGCTTCTTTGACAGTATTACATATTTACATACAGGTGAAACTCGAATAATTAGAATATCGTGCAAAAGTTCATTTATTTCACTAACGCAACTTAAAAGGTGAAACTAATATACGAGATAGACTCATTACATGCAAAGCAAGATAGTTTAAGCCGTGATTTGTCATAATTGTGATGATTATGGCTTACAGCTCATGAAAACCCCAAATCCACAATCTCAGAAAATTAGAATATTGTGAAAAGGTGCAATATTCTAGGCTCAAAGTGTCCCACTCCAATCAGCTAATTAAGCCATAACACCTGCAAAGGGTTCCTGAGCCTTTAAATGGTCTCTCAGTCTGGTTCAGTAGGAATCACAATCATGGGAAAGACTGCTGACCTGACAGTTGTGCAGAAAACCATCATTGACACCCTCCATAAGGAGGGAAAGCCTCAAAAGTTAATTGCAAAAGAAGTTGGATGTTCCCAAAGTGCTGTATCAAAGCACATTAATAGAAAGTTATGTGGAAGGGAAAAGTGTGGAAGAAAAAGGTGCACAAGCAGCAGGGATGACCACAGCCTGAAGAGGATTGTCAGGAAAAGGCCATTCAAAAGTGTTGGGGACTTTCACAAGGAGTGGACTGAGGCTGGAGTCAGTGCATCAAGAGCCACCACACACATACTATCTCATATATTAGTTTCATCTTTTAAGTTGCATTAGTGAAATAAATTAACTTTTGCACGATATTCTAATTATTCGAGTTTCACCTCTATGTGGAGTTAGTGTGTGGTTGTGCATTGCTGACCTCATCCAATCGCCGCTCTGTTCCCATCGAAATGAGACTACCGAATTCCTTTTCCAACACTTGTCGAGCCTAAAAACAAAAAGGCAACAGATCAAAAGAGCAATCAAGAGGAAGTCAAAGATTCAATCTTACTGTAAACAATTGAAGATGCTTTCAGACAGCACTGTACATCTTGAGCTGAACCATAAATCTATGCTATACGCATATGGCTATATGTCATAAATAACAATTGTTATGCATATGCAAACCTATTTTTATCTTTAAAAGGTAGTAGCCTTTCCCTATTTCAGCATTTAAAAAAGACTCAAACTGACAAACAGCAGATGCAACAAGGTCCCTGCCCACACCTTCAGTTCTAAAAGTGGCTGAGCATGCTATTACTAGGCTCTGATACTCTGGCATCCCATTAGGGAAATGCGTGTGTGTCAGCAATCTGCAGAGAAGCACATATATTGCACTGTAGGCAGACAGTGAGAGTGACTTAGCTTCAATTTGAAGCCTTGTTCAAGTTCTGTATAACTGGTGTGCCCATGCTCCTGTCATGCATGGGTACTTTTATCAGAAAAAAAAGATGTTAGATATAAATATTAACTGGATGACATTTAGTACATGTACATCTGAGGAATAAAGGTCTTCTGTATCTTTGGCTGCCACTTCCTTACTACCCGCATGCAGTCCAGCAATGGCTGTATTTGGATTTCTTGGGTTTTCCTGATAGTACAAAAACTGTAATGTGTGATGTAATGGCCACTGTGAATGGCAATGCAAAAGCACAACTGGGAGGCTGGGACACAGCATTGTCCCCCTATAATAGAATGGGAGGAATTTATGAAAACTGGAGCAGACAAAATTTAAAGCACTGCAACCAATCAGCTTCTCTGTCTCATTTTTAAATCTTACATGAGCAAACTGAAGAGAGATGCTGATTGGTTGCCATGGACAACTGCTCCAGATTTTCCCTGCTCCAGTTTTGGTAAATTTCCTCCAATGTGTTTGAAAAAGGACATTCATAATACATAACTGAGTCACAAGGCATTATTTTAAAGAAAGTTGCATATTAAAAAAAATACTAAAAATATGAAAAATTACTTTTAAAATTATTAAAACATTTACCTTATTAAAACATTTATGAGATTTTAGTGATTAGGTTTACATATGCAGTACTTTATTGCAGACACCCTGTAGTGTATTGGTCAACTGTGTCACAATAATGTTAACAATGTAACAGGTGCTTATTACCATATTTACTTCCCCTTAACAACCGTTCAGATTCACACCTGGTCTGACAATAGAAAAATAAAACCTTGAATCTGGCTGGTTGAGATTTTTTTCTAGCAATGCAATAAAACTTCCATATATATTTTTATGATTGCTCTGACTTCCACACGCCAGTCAAATGTTGCAAGTCTAAAACACTGACCTGTGTGTTCTGAGTTGGAATCTGTAGCAGCAACGCTAGATCATTAAAGTCAAAAGTATCATCTAACGCAATAAGGGATCCATGTACTCCACTCTCGTGCAAGTTATTGGCATATTCCTTTAGTCCTATAGACTGAACCCAGCACATAACCCGTTCATTAGACCAAACCATGACATCTGCAGGAGAACACAGGAGAAGATATTATTGTAGATTACATTCCCTAATTCAGAGAACCATTTCTGGGGCAGTGACTTGTGAAAAGGTTCAGCTTTACTTGACTCTGAACTAGTGTGTGGCACATAAGTCCAAGCATGACTGTTCCCATCAGAGAACATTCTCATACTGTCATTTTGTTTTGTGACACATTGATAATGTTTTTTAAAATGATAAAATTGATACATTTTAAATTACTCAAACAATAACATCTGCAAAACAGAAATACTTTTCTACCAGCTAGAATGATGGAAATTATTTCCATAGCATTCTCCATAATGTAAATACCCAGATATTGAGACCAAGATCTCAGGGCCTACTGCCATTCCTGACATCAGCACAGCTATTATTAAAAGCCCTATGTATAGGTATATTACTATTGTTATGTACAAACTACAAATGCTTGTATTACCCCATTATGAATGTAAAGAGTAGCTGTATATTTAAAAGGAAAAAGTTAGGTGTAGGCTGTCTTACAAAAGATAAAATATGTCTGTAGTTGAATGAAATGTCATTCTCAGACCCCCCTCCTCCCCACTACTAATGCTATAAACATTCCTTGTCTTGCTTCTGTAGATCGGTGGGTCTGCCTCAGACTGGCTTACGGAGAATGATGGCTAGTAAAGGGTTCACCGGTCTACATGTCTACAGCAAGAAGACATGGGCAGGGATCGTTATAGCAGAAGCAGAACAGAGTATCTGAGTGCAGATCATGTGCTGTATAGGTACATCTCATGCTTCTACAAGCATCTTATTTGTCTCTCACAAAGCAGTTTGATCTGCACCTAATCTTTAGCTTTTTATGTTATAGCCAACCCTTAACAAAAGCTCTAGAATTACTTGAACTACTGTGCTTTGCTGATTTAGGGCAAAACAATAGGTTTTCAGGTGCCCACGTCAATGCCCGCATGACATGGACATTTCCTATTGACTGTCTAGCGGCGTGGTCCTCTCAGGATCCAGAAGACGGTCTGCAGCAATGTCGTCAGCAAAAGGGGACAAGTGTGGGACCTGGATGGCAAACTTAGGTGAGTATATCCCTGCTGCACAACGTATTACAAAAGTCAGAAAAGGCTTAGTGGGGGTGGGAGAGAGAGGTTTTTATTTTTGCCTGGAGACTGGCTTTAACCCTTTCGCTGCAGGACAATGTTTTCTCACCATGATAAAATGCATGTTATTTTTACATTAAACTCCCCCCCCCCAAGGTGTATCTTCCAAATATGTACAGAGAGATCAGTAGCTCTTGTGACAGATAGGGTAACCGTGTACAATACATAAGCAGAAAAAGACAGAGAACTGGTTTTGTGCAGTATGCATAGCTGTTTATTCATATTAAAATACAAATACTACTAACAAACATAAAAGATCAATTAACTTACAAGAATTATTATCCAAGCCACATGAATAAAAAGGATGGACCACCAGTGACTACCACCAGTATCCAACAATTGGGTATGAGCAGCTGATATTAAAAATGGCTGACTTATTTTTAGGGCACCAACCCCTTTCATCTGAGCCTACCTGACATCTGCTCCATGCTGCTTATATCCCAGCACTGCATGTGGTCATAACAATTAGCAGCACTATACGAAACCTCCCTACTCTCATGTGAATCCCATCAAAATGTTGTGCCCATCCAATAGTTCTGGGTGACAATCTGGTTATCCGGGCTGCACGGCCACAGAACTGGCCAATGGGAGCTGCAGCCAGCCACGTCGGGTTTCTCAGGTGACCACTTAACACAAGTGTACATTACATAAGTCCGTCAGAGTGTAATGGAGCTGGCCCACTGCAAAGATGCAGCAGTTAAGTTCAGTGTAATTTTTGCTGATGTCTACTGCACCAAATCTAATTATGTACAAAATCAGGTTTTGTAATATCTATTGCTATTATCTGCTGCAATTCAATTCTATTGTGTTCTGGCATCCCACTCAGTCTGAAAGAGATCAGATACGTGTAGTCTGCTCTGGGTTGTTTACTGGTTGCTTGGCAACCCACTATCAACAGGAAGTGGTTCTGTCTATGCAGTGGGCCGGCCCTGTTACACTCACATCTACATTTGTGTTTATCATTCACCTAAGAAAGCGGACATGTCTGACTGCAGCTCCACAACTCCCATTGGCCAGTATTTCAGCATGTGTATATGTAGCTCAAATTATTTAATTTGAATAAACAGCATTAACACTTCACGTAGCCAGTGTACTCTGTGTTTTTAAATATTACATATTATCTGAACGCAAAGAACCTCTAGAATAAAATAGCAGTTTCACAAATATTGTGCAACATAAAAATGCAACCGCTGTTATCAAAGCTATATTTTCAGAAAAAAAAGTATATGTGCAGCCAAAACAGTTTTTCTCAATTTTTAAATAGAGTGACATGTTAAACCCCAATCATGTTTTTATCTATACAGGGCTTAGTTAGAAAATATGTTTCCCACTTCTTGTCCGGTTGCCAATGTTTCATTAGACAGTATATGAGAGGAACTCTACAACAGCAACACACAGACAGAAATAAATAAGATTTTCTTTAGAAGAGTATGGAAAGACTAGAACCTCAGTCCTTTTTTTATTTCTGTATGTGTCCCTGTTACAGATTTTCCCTCCTGGCTGGTGAAACCTTTGTCAGCAGAAGAGGAAGTGGGCAAAATCTCTATAACTCGGCCCTTGTTAGCAGCACAAACTGGACAGGGGTTCTAATTTCTTACTCACTCTATCCAAAACTGGAAAAACAGGGTTTTTGTCTTACCTGTAAAATACATTTCTTGAAGTATCTCACAAGATGCAGGTAGTTAAATTCTTTAACCACTGGGTTATGCAGCTACATTCACATTATTGACCACTGGCAAATCAATCAAAGCTGCAGGAAAGCCCTACATAATGCCTCCAACTCACAGCCTGCGCAGTTTTGTAGCAAGCAGTACAAAAAAAACAGAGGGGAGGGTCCTATGTCCGGTGATGTACTGCAATAAACAGATTTTACAGGTAAGACAAGATTTCTGTTTTCTTGATCATACATACACCACATGGCATTACATTCTTTAACCACTGGTATTTCCAAAAGCAGTCCAACAGAGGAGCAAGTAACCGGCCCAAGAAGAACAACAACAATCACAGGGAACTAGAAACATAGACGTACCCATAAGTCAGGGGCTGCCTGAAGGACCTTACAACTAAAACTGGCATCAAGATAGGTCTGAGCATTCACCTGTTAGAACTTGACAAAAATGTGAACTATGGAGGAGGTGGCAGCCTTACAAATCTGGGATGCTAAAGCCTAATGCCTAAAGGTCCAAGAAGCACAAAAGCTTCTAGTAGAGTGTGCCTTAACCAAGAAGACGGGGGAAATTAGTGTAGGCCTTAGTGATAGTGCAACAAATAAATCAACAATCCAACAATAGTGGAGCAAGAAGCTGGTTGTCCAACAGAAAGTCAGACTGACGAATAGAAGTTGTTGCAGAGGAGTAAACCCTAACTGCCCAAACCATGTCTAAACAGTGCAGGGAAATTTCTTAAAAATATTTTGGTGCAGGTTACAAGGAAGGTAAAACAATGTCCTGGTTAAGGTGGAAGGCAGAAACCACCTTAGGGAGAAAAAGGGCCTCAGCACAACTTTTTCCTTGTGGATGGCCAGAAATAGCTCCTTGAAGTCAAGGCCACCAATTCAGAAAGCACACTGATGAAACAGGTGCTAGTAGGGGCCAGCTTAGAAAAGGTGGTAACATAGAGGAGCTGGACCCAGAGGTAGGAAGCTGGGTAACAGTCAGAAGGGGGGGGGGGGGCAGAGGGAAGAGTGTTCCAGAGGCTAGCCCTGAATTGTTACATCCCAATAAATACGAGGGATTCTAAAATATGAAAAACAAATACACAAAATATGCCTTGATACATAACCAGCTGTTTTCTTTGTGCTTCTCTTACCTTTAATTTGATTTTGGCTCTCCTCTCGCCTCCTCTCCAGCTCCTTCCTGTCATAGTTCAGTCTTTTCAGGCACATGATACCATAATGAAGGCTAACCCTAAACACCAACAGCAAAATGTTAAAAGTAAAAAGTGTACATAAAGGAAAACTGTATTTAGTCCTGTATACTGTTCTCACTACATATAAACTGAAGGATTATGGATGTAATAAGTTACTGTAGGTTGCACTGCAATGCAAATACATTATGACAATGTTGGCTGGATGGTTATTGCTAACTAAAAAACATCTGTGCTCTTATACATAAATAATGGACACTGTAGTCATGAAAGTACTGTATGTTACCAAATAATGCAGATAAGGATACCTGTCCCGATTTTTTTTTAACAGAAAGTTATATAATGTTATGTTAGTGTGACAAAATAAGAGCTCATCCATATGGGCACAGAGGTCCACGTACTGTAAAATTTGGCCAGATCTCTGTGCCTTGGAGCCATAGGTGTTACGTGCAGCCACCAGTACAAATAAATAGATGCTGATGTTGTACGCCAGGAAACGCTGCTTTAAGCAAGAACATTCACCCTAATAAATATGCCAAGTTGCAGGATGTTGGGGATATTAGTTCAGGGGGGACACTGCTGGAGCAGGACGCAGCCTCCATCCGCAGGGGGAGTGACTGCTCCGGCGAGGATTGGAGCAGGATGGAGGGTCAGGAGAGGCAGATCCTGGTGGTGGGAGATTCCATCATCAGGCGGACTGACAGGGTAATCTGTCATCGGAACCGTGAGCGTCGAACTGTGTGCTGCTTACTGGGGGCCCGTGTTCGACACATTGCGTAACGAATTGACAGATTACTAGATGGGTTTGGGCACGACCCCGTTGTCATGGTGCACATCGGCACCAATGACAAAATAGGAGGTAATTGGAGTGTCCTAAAAAAAAATTCAGAGACCTAGGTGCTAGGATGAAGGACCTCCACGGTAGTATTCTCCGAGATACTGCCGGTGCCACGAGCCACTCCGGACAGACAGCGCGAGTTGAGGGAGCCTACCAAGTGGCTCCGGAGCTGGTGTCAGAAAGAAGGATTTGGTTTCCTGGAGAACTGGGCTGACTTCGCAGTCAGCTACCGGCTCTTCAGCCAAGACGGGCTGCATCTTAATGGAAGGTGCAGCATTTCTGTGGGGAAAAATGGTAGAAAGACAC
>NW_017307015.1:392233-422624 GCF_000935625.1 Nanorana parkeri
AAATAAAAACATTTAATTTAAATAGTGAAAACACAAACATGGATACAAATAATACAGTGGGAAGTAATGGGCTCGCTCCAGTCACCAGTGCCAAAGCAGTCAATACAGTAAATCCTGTGGCCCAAGATAATATAATTAAGAACGACCGACCAATATCAAGGCCAAAAAATAAAAGTAGTGTGGAACAAGAAAGAAGTTCCACATCAAATAGTGGAGAAGACGTGGAATCCTTATGGCTAGAACTAGAAATGATGGACGCTAGTCGTAAACTAATTGTGGGTATTTGTTACAAACCTCCAAATATAGGGGAGGAGGGGGAGGCTCATCTACAGTTCGAAATAGAAATAGCTGGGAGGGAGGGCAATGTAGTAGTGATGGGTGACTTCAATTACCCAGATATAAATTGGGTTAATGGTACCTCAGGTTCGAGAAAGGCGGGCCGATTTCTGAACATGTTGCGAGACAATTTCATGGACCAGATGGTTGAGGTTCCAACTAGGAAAAATGCCATCCTAGATTTAATCATTACTAATAATGCAGAGTTAATTGAGGATACTGTAATTGGGGAGACACTGGGTATTAGTGATCACAATCTGATTACTTTCACTATTGGATACAGGAAAGGGAAGTGGGCTGGACGGACAAGAACCCTAAATTTCAGAAGGGCAAACTTTGATAAACTACGCCACTTAGTGGGGGATATCAAATGGGAAAACTTATTCCACAACCTGAACTCGGACCAAATGTGGAACTGCTATTGCCAAGTGTATACCGTTGGGTAACACAAGTAAAATATTGAAAACTAAGCCTGTATGGCTAAATAAAACGGTAAAACAACACATCAAGGACAAGAGAGCAGCATTTATCAAATATAAGATGGAGGGGACAGCATTGGCGTTCAATAGGTACAAAGAATGTAATAAAAGATGCAAACTAGTAATCAGGGCAGCTAGAATAGAGTGCGAAAAGTATATTGCCACAGTTAGTAAAAAAAAAAATTCTATCAATACATAAACAGTAAAAAGGTAAGAAAGGAGCAGATAGGCCCAATAAAGGATGAAAACGGGAGGATAGTCACAAATTACAAGGAGAGGGCCGAGGCGCTGAACACGTTTTTCTCCTCAGTATACACTCAGGAAGACGGGTTTAACGTACATGAAAAAACACATAATTCAGCACAAAATATAACTCAGTGGTTGACGGAAACCGAGATACTACAAAGACTTGCAAAACTTAATGCAAATAAAGCAGTGGGACCAGATAACCTGCACCCTAAAGTACTTAACCTCCCTGGCGGTATGATTATGTCAGGAATTTTGTACCAAATGGGATTACCGCCAGGGAGGTTAAAGAACTAAGCCAGGTTATAACAAAAACATTATTCCTCATTCCTCAAGGACTCTTTAATGACTGGTAAAGTTCCAAGTGACTGGAGGAGGGCTACGGTAGTCCCAATATTCAAAAAGGGGGCAAGATGCCAACTGGGGAACTATAGACCAGTTAGTCTTACATCGGTGGTATGTAAAGTGTTGGAGGGAATGATTAAGGACTATTTGGTAGAATTGGTAGCATGGGTTCAGGAAAGACGGTTCCTGCCAGACTAACCTGCTAACTTTTTACGAGGGGGTAAGTAGAAATCTGGATGGAGGGAAGCCGGTGGATGTGGTATATCTGGATTTCTCAAAGGCTTTTGATACAGTACCACACAAACGCTTGTTATACAAGCTGAAATCCATGGGAATAGATGGAATGGTGTGTACATGGATAGAGAACTGGCTACAGGAACAGGTACAGAGAGTATCGATAAATGGCAGCTTTTCAGAATGGGCTAGTGTCATGAGCAGTGTGCCTCAGGGTTCTGTGCTAGGCCCCATGCTGTTCACCCTATTTATTAACGACAACGGGGAGGGTGTGAATAGCAATGTTTCAGTGTTTGCAGATGATACCAAAATCGGGAGGGTAATAGAAACGGACCTAGACAGTTTAACATTACAGGAGGACCTGGATAAAATAGGGGAGTGGGCTAATATATAGCAGATGAGGTTTAACGTCGATAAATGCACAGTAATGCACTTTGGGATTAAAAATAAGCAAATGGGCTATACAATCATGGGTATGCCATTAGAGAAGTCAGAAATAGAAAAAGATTTGGGGGTCATTATAGACCACAGATTGATTAATAGCTTGCAGTGCCAGGCTGCTGTAAACAAAGCAAGTAGAGTCATGTCCTGTATTAAGAAGGGGATTTATTGCATAATTGTGCCACTTTATAGATCACTGGTTCGACCTCATCTGGAGTATGCGGTCCAGTTGTGGTCACCAGTCCACAGAAAGGACGTCCTTGAGCTTGAAAGAGTCCAGCGGAGGGCAACCAAACTAATTAGAGGAATGGAGGGCCAGAGCTATGAGACATGACTACTAAATTTAAACATGTTCACGTTGTAAGTAAGGAGATTAAGGGGGGACGTGATTTTCATGTACAAATTGTTCAATGGTGACCGCAACATTAGCAACTAACACCGTAACAAAGACTAGAGGCCACCACCTAAAATTGGTGGAAAACAAAATTCCAGCACAAGGGGCGAAGGGGGTTCTTCACAGTTAGAGCGGTTAGGGTCTGGAACTCGCTGCCGGAGGCAGTGATCTCAGCTAAGAATGTGGAATCATTCAAGAAGCTTTTGGACGATTTCCTGAGAAACCATAACATACAGGGGTACAGGTACACTTAAGAATGAACTGATACAAGGACCTGTGTGTGTATGTATGTATGTATGTATATATGTATGTATGCGTGTATGTATGTATATATGTGTGTGTACACACACATCAGCAATAGGTTGGACTTGATGGACTCATGTCTTTATTCAACCTCAAATACTATGTAACTATCAGTACAGGTTCACATGCATACCCCTGGACTCCTTCATTTGTTGGATTTGTGTGCAAGGGCTTTTGTTGGGATTCATTCAAACTACTTTTCTACCTATGCAGGTTAATGGGATTGCAAAATCAGCTTGAGCTAACTTGGAAGTCTAAATGGGGTATGTAGGAAGCCAGAAGCACACAGAAACATAGAAGGATTTCATAACCATCTCATATTGAATAAGTAAACAGAAGCATGCTGACATTTTACTGACCTGTGAAAACTATCTACCATTTTGAGTTGTCCTCGAAGCTCTTTTTTGTTCAAGTGGTCTAACATTCTGGCATCTACTAAGGACTCCATAAAGTAGCTGCGATACTGGGGTAATCCCAGACTAGGTAGCCAGTCATTACCCACCCATTCATGGTTCATGTCACCGTATGCCAGGATCTGTTAAACAAAATCAATGAGTATAATAGGTTATCCTTATTAACCCTTTTCCCTGCCAAGCCCTGCATTCCACTTTTAACCTCAGCAGGCCACACCAGTCTTGCAATTTTTCACCTTTTTTTAAATTTCATCTGCTGCTTTTAGAGTTTGTAAAAGACCCCCCAAACCATAAATTTCCTGAAAACAGTAGAATGAAAAGATGGTGCTACTAATTTTGTAGGTCCAGCGATAATTGCTCAAATGTTTATCAAATCAATAGTAAACCGCTAAAAATGCACAAATAAATGAATAAAAGCACACTAAAATCAATATTTTTCCGACTGTAAAAAACTTCTCATGTCTTCTCATGCTTGGGGAGAACTTCCCTTTGCAGCTGAGTGCCTCTTCCTGTAGTGCTGGCTCAGGTTGCAAACCTATACACAGACACCATGTATCCATTTCAGAGACAAGGCAGTCTGCTGCAAAACAGAAGTTCTGCCCAGCATGAGAAGAGATACAGATTTAAAAAGAAGAGCAGCAATGAGAAGGGAAACAACCATGGATTACAGTAAGGCACACATTACAGTATTGTTTTATGTAAAAAAATCTGAGGGTTTAATGTCACTTTAAGGGAACTGGCAGCTCATCTAGGAGTGTGCTCCAAGGACTTGGGCTCACACGTGGACCCCAACAACTGGGATTTCCTGGACATGGATATTGATCTGAGTTCCCTGACCCATCTGCTGCAACCTGGACAACAGCATGTTCTATGATGGCAGGGTGAGTGAGAGCTGTGATAGCAAAATGAGTGAGGGGGCGAGGAGGCTGTGTGTGTGTGCTGCAACAGGGCTGTGTATACAGAGAAGGGGGTGTACTGTGGGGGCAATTTGCTGTGTGCACAGAAGGGGCTGTACTCTGGGGACACACTGCTGTGTACAGAGGTGGGTGTACTGTGGGGGCACTTACTGCTGTGTACAAGGGAGAAGGTACTACTTCTACTGCACCATAGACCCCGCACAGGCCACCTGAGAAGCTGGCAGAAGTGATACAATGCGCACCTGTTACTATTTAAACAGGTGATTACTGTAACAGGAGTGAAAGACTGTCCGTAGCTATACAGTTCTGGGACACTTTCAGACCAAATGCGCACTGCTGCTGCAAGGGACAGAGGAGAGAAATGCAAGGACATAAGATCTTTATTAGTAGAACCCATGCTTCTCTTTGCAGCAGCTTGTGCTGTCACATCTGCTTTTCTCTTGGTTTTTCTCTAGCCTCTGTCTCATTCTTGTTTCTACCCCCTTGGCAGCGGTATCTCTTCAATTTATCAGCAGCTGACTAACAAGACCTCCCCTCTGCTCTGCTGAAACAGGAAATATCAGCACAGACTGAGTTCAGAGAACAGAACTATGACTCAGCAGAGCAGAATAAGGCTCCATTCTCACATGGTGTTTGCCACGCGGCACAAAAACGTGCAAATCTTAACATAAGCGCAGATTCCACGTGTTTGCAGCTATTACTATTGCCGGAACACAAGAAATCTGCCTGCAAAATCGCATACAGACTTTTTGGCGAGACGCAAGTTTTCGCACCACGTGGATGCCACCAGTGGCGGAACTACCGCCGATGCAGGCGGTGCGGACGCACCAGGGCCTCCGGCCACTCCTTAGCTCTGCCACTGGATGCCACTCTAGTGTGAACAATGCACATTGGAATGCATTGTTTTTTATGTTTAGCGTGTTTCTGTGCGAAAGCCGCTCATGTGTGAATGGAGACTTGGAACCTTAATTACTTAAATGTAAACAGTATAAGTATGTTTTCTACAGTAGTAGCATGAAAAAAACACCAGTATCCAATATAACGGTATCACTTCCCAGTGTCCAGCCTGCTGACTGAACAATGAATAAGCATGTAAACATGTTTGCAGTGTTTGAATTACAGCACTGCACAAGGTAACAGCACCTGATTAGCTTACTGAATTGGTCCACCCTCTCTCAGTCTAAGTTCTGCTGAGCACTAAAAGCCAACCAAAATACATATTTGTGTTACTTACTCTAGTAAATAACTGGCTCAAAGGGAGTTACTGTGCCTTGAGTTCAGCTTAAAAAAATTCTGTGAGGTAAATTTCTGTATATTAACCCAGTCACTACTGTTTTGGGTATTTTTAGCTAAAAAATACTAAGGTACAGTATAAGGAAAATTGGTGCAGGCTGGATGAAAATGGGGAGAGGCCGTATTGATAGTGGGGTGGATTATTATAAATTATCTGCCAAGGAGCAAATATCTGGTCACAAAGCCACATTGTGTGTGCAAAATTATTTTCCTTATTCAACAAGGTTGTATGGAAAATGATGTGACATGCACTACCATTCCTATGATTGTTCCTGGGTTAATATGATTACTGCCATTGTTTGTACAGTGTTACATTGCTATGACTGCAGTGTGTATTAATGAGCAATGTAGCTGGCGTAGTGTGCACATTATCTGCTGGTATTTGGCATTATATTTTATTAAATGTGTAAATGTGTAGCCCTTTGGATGCTGGAGGCCACAAGTAAACCCCCAAAATACAGCATGTTCGCTACCACTCCTACATATGCTCTAATGGCTCAGAGAAGTACAGCAGTAGGTGGTATCAGTAGCTTTGATCAAGAGCGGTTATAATAACAAGTTTAGAATTGATAATTGTTTACTTTTTTCATACAACAAACCAACCTACCTGTTCCCAGCTGATTTCCTTAGTCTCCTGACAGTGGTTAGATTGTTAAAAAGAACAAATCAGAAAGTCAAGTGGTGAGCTAGCAGCAAAAAAAAACTACTGCAGACATATAGGTAAACAAACATTAACCTACATGCAGACATATAGGTGAACTACTGCAGACATATAGGTAAACAAACATTAACATACATCATAAACATTTAAAGCACGTGCAAAGAGATTAAGAAGACAGGATAGAAGCAGAAGAGAACAAAGTATGAGCCTTCAAGAAAGATGCTATGATTTTTATTACGGTTTAGTTGCATTTTCATGTGAGGACAGAAGTACACATGGTTGAGGCTTGCTACGCAGGGTCACAGAGCTCTTCCTCCATAAAACAGAGGTCTGATAATCCAGGAGTATCACAGGATACACCCATTGCATGTCTGCAGCAAGCTAATAGAAATAGATATGTTTTTCATTATGTATTGAATGCAGGCCCGGATTCCCCACAAGGCCAGAGGCAGGGCGCAGAGGGGCGGCAAGCTGCTTTCTACATTTAGTCCTGCTTTGCACAAGCAGGGCTAAATGTTGAACGGGGAAGCCGATTGTACGTTTACAAGTGATCTCGGCGATGTCGCCGAGATCACTTGTAATAAGTTTGCAGCCTGTCTGTCCTCCCCTCCCCTGCACCTACCTCTCTCCTCGCTCGCTCCATCCTCCCCCTGCCACCGAGTCTCTCTCCTATCCCGAGTCCCTGCCGCCGATGCAGGGAGCAGAGCGGCAGGTGAAAAGTAACCCTGCTGCTCCGTGTACACAATGAGAGGGGAGAGCAGTCTTCCTCTCTCACCTTGCACAGGAGTTCCAGCACTATAGGCCGGTCAGTCTAACATCGGTAGTTTGTAAAATGCTAGAGGGCATAATAAAGGATTATCTGGTAGAATTTGTTCAGGAAAACGGGATAGTTAATGACAATCAGCATGGGTTCAGGAAAGACCGTTCCTGCCTAACTAACTTGCTAACTTTTTATGAGGGGGTGAGTAGAGATATGGATGGAGGGAGGCCGGTAGATGTGGTATATCTGGATTTCTCAAAGGCTTTTGATACGGTACACCAATTTGCCTGAAAATACTTTGAAATACACCAAAAAGTCAAAAGCCAGACAAGACAAGTCTTGTTTAGTTTGTCCCACAACCAACACTTACAAAAATGGTTATAGAGAACTATAATGATGAAGATTTTAATCTATGAAGTAAAAAGGTTGACTACTTACAGGCTTGGTTGTTGCTGTTAATGTTTCCATCTCTTCATGAGTCATCCAGACATTTCCTGTTGACTAGATGGAAAAAATGAATGCCTAATTAGTTATCTAGCCCCTAGGTGACATATATGGTAACATTCAAGCTGTGCGTTTACCTCTGCTTAGAGGAAACAGAATTCGGAAACAATTTAGAGAATCAAGAGACGCCACCAGTAAATACGTAAGGAGGAGTGGGTGGGAGGGTGTCAAGGTGGATTATAATGTGCAGCCCAACTTAATTTTTAGAAAATCCTGTGCCCTATCAGCATGCTGTAGAGGAGGACCCTCAGCCTTGTGTGAAAGTGGCTTCTGCAGAGTTTCAACATCGTCTCTGCTAAATGTGAGCTATAACTCTGCAATCAGCAAATCTCATGCCTCCTGCTGATTGAAGAGATCTAGGAGGGAGAGTGTTAATCCTTTGCAGAGAGACCACTGCTTTCACACAGAGAACAGGGGTTCTTCTCTGTAGCATGCCTGGCAAGAGACATGATTTTCTCCTCAGGCTCAGGATGCCTTCAAAGCTCCTTTACACAGACTCTGTTTAAATGTGTAAAGCCGACTGTCGGCTTTACACTGGAAGCATTTCTGGCAGCTAAGCTGCCACCAGATCTTTTCCAGGGGCCACTGAAGTGCACCCCGCCCGACACCCTGGCCTAGTTTCCAGGAGCCCCTCCTACTGCGGGCCGGGGACTTACATCACGGGCGTAGAAGCGGGGAGAGAGACCAGCAAAAATCCGTACGCCGATCTCCTCCCCGCTAAATGGGGCCAGAACCGATGCTGGTTGCATCACTTCCGGTCCCTCAGTTGTCATTCCCCGGCTGCAGAAGCCCAGGAAGAAGCTATTTGTGTGTGATCTGCATTCCAATAGCTTCTCTGGAGCGGAAAGGTGACACTAGGGGTCTAATAGGTTCTCTTTATGATAACATTAGGAGACTATCATCTCCAATATGCTATCAGATAGGGGGCTTGTAAGTCCCCTTATGTGATAGCAATTAAGTTAAATAATAAAAAAGTAAAAAATAAAATATTTATTTTAAAGTCCCCCCGCCCGCATATTAACATAAATATGCGTAGGGTGTATGAAAACGACGATTGCGCTATACATGTTTGGTGTTGCTGTGTGCGCCAGAGTGAGAGCAATATTTCTGCGGCCAATATTCATGGACATCACTAAACGGATGATCTGTACTGGCTTTTAAAGCATCGCCTATGAACAATTTGGGGTACCATATATTGTCGCCATTACACAGAATTATGTAACCTGAGCATGTTGGGTATCTTTATTAATTTATTTCCAAAACAATGGGTATTATTTTGTATTTTTGGGCAATAAAATTGACTTAAATGTATTTTTCTTTTGCACGCGCCGCCGCTTCCCTTTGCAGCACGCAGCTCTGTGTAAAGTGTGTCATCGGCTTGTGTTCACTGTCCGGCTGGCACACCCCATCTCTGCGCCCATGGCAGCCGCACCCTGCCCCCCCAAAGCTTACTCTTTGCTGAAGTCATCTACAAGCTGTCTTTGGTAAAATTATATTTTTGGTGTTAGTGACTTAGTGCATCATTTTGTGATACTGCAAATAGTTTATACCACTGATCACAAATGCAAATCGTTTTTTCTCCTTAATTATGATATCATCAACATGTATGCTGTCGTACATATCACAAAAAAACTTACACTTAAGCTGTTGATTATACATAATTGGGTGTATAATCACTAGAAATACTCAGGGACAGTCTCTATTGTGTTTGTTTGTTTTCTTCTGTGAAGGAGAGTGCCATCACCGAAGTTTGCCTACGGCAGCATTGAGCTTAAATACAACCCTGATTATAGCTGCTAGGTCTTGCATATAGTTTCTTTGCACCTATTGCTCCTCTAGGTGGTAGTAATACCCATGGTACCTGAAAATAATCCCTTAATGGACTCAAAGAAAATATTTTAGGCAAGTACAAAAAAATATTTTATTCCTGTCTGTGATGCTGTAGGTGATTGTTCCCTCACTTCCTGTCTGGTAAAATCATTGTCAGTAGTACAGTAAGAGAGGGTAAAGCCTTCTAATATCTAGATATCTGTAAGAAACCCAACTGGGGGTTTAGTCACCCTTCAGTCTATTAAAAAAAATGTAACTGGATATACACTTTGTCATATCAGTAAATGTATTTACTGTATATCAAGCTGGTCATACATACAGTACTGTGCAAAAGTTTTATACAGGTGTGAAAAAATGCTGTAAATTAAAGAATGTTTTCAAAAATATATATTTGTATTGTTTATTTCTATGAATTTGAATAAAGAAGAAAAATCTACATCAAATAAATATTTGGTGTGACTACCCTTTGGCTTCAAACCAGCATCAATTCTTAAGGTGCCCATACACCTTACGATTATCGGACGAAACTTTTCATCCGATGATCGAACCGTCGTACAATGGCCCCATCCTGCCCCTATTATCGCAAGCTTCAATTAGCGGTAGTTTAAAAAAAACCTGGACGACTTGCGGTAAATGACCGCAACTTTTTTTCGTTTGCGCATGCACTGACGGACGGACGGTCTTTTGACGGACGGAAACGCCACCAACCATGCGAACATCGTACGATCGACCAAAGTTTTCAAACATGCTTGACCATCAAAAGTCGTACGATTGTACAGTACTATCGGTCGTGCACTCTATTCACACAATACGATTGTCGTACGAAAAGTCGATCGCGTAGGATAATCGTAAGGTGTATGGGCACCTTTACACTTGCACAAATGCAGGGATTTTGTAGGATTAGAGTCGGTGTAAGATTAACCAATTATACCAAGCAGGTGCTAATGATCATCAATTTCATATGGAGGTTGAAACGCAATCATTAACTGAAACATAAACAGCTGTGGAGAAGGCCTAAAACTGGGTGAGGAACAGCCATACTTTGCTACTAAGGTGAGGTTGTGGAAGACAGTTTCTTGTCACAGGTCATACACCATGGCAAGACTGAGCACAGCAACAAGACCAAGGTAGTTATACTGCATCAGCAAGGTCTCTCCCAGGCAAATATTTCAAAGCAGACTGGGGTTTCGAATTGTGCTGTTCAGGCTCTTTTGAAGAAGCACAAAGAAACATTGAGGACCGTAGATGCAGCTGTCGGCAAAGGAAACTTAATGCAGCAGATGAAAGACACATCATGCTTATTTGCCTTCGACATTGGAAGATGTCCAGCAGTGCATTCAGGACTGAACTGGCGGAAATCAGTGGGACCCAGGTACACGCATCTGCTGTCCAGAGAAGTCTGGCCTGCATTGGTCTTCATGGAAGAATTGTGGCCAAAAAGCCATACCTCCAGGCGTGGAAACAAGGCTAAGCGACTCAACTATGCACAAAACATAGGAACTGGGGTGAAAAATGGCAGCAGGTGCTCTGGACTGGTGAGTCAAAATTTCAAATAGCTGGCTGTAGCAGGAGGCTGGAGAGGGCTCTAGAACAGTACAGTAATGAGTGTCTGCTGGCAACAGTGAAGCATGGGGGAGGTTCCTTGCAAGTCTGGGGCTGCATTTCTGCCAATGGAGTTGGAGATTTGGTCAGGATCAATAGTGTCCTCAATGCTGAGAAATACAAGCAGATACTTATCCATCATGCCATATCATCAGGGAGGCACATGATTGGCCCCCATTTATTATGCAGCAGGACAACGACCCCAAATATACAGCCAATGTCATTAGGAACTATGTTCAAGTAGTTTTGGAAGTGATGGTTTGGATCCCACAGAGCCCTGATCTCAACATCATTGCGTCTGTCTGGGATTACATGAAGAGACAAAAGGATTTGTAGTTAGTTCCCCAAACTAGATCAACCTACCTGCTGAGTTCCTTCAAAAAAAGTGTACCTCGAAGAACTGATGCTGTTTTAAAGGACGAAGCTTGTCATACCAAATATTGATTTGATCTGGATTTCTCTTCTGCACATTTACTTTCCAGTTTGTTAACTGATAAAAATGATCTATTAACACTTTTATTTCTGAAAGCATTCTTGTTTTATAGCATTTTTTCACACCTGCCTAAAACCTTTGCACAGTACTGTATATCTAAAAAAAACATGTAATGGTCTATAGAGGATCTGATGGACTGGAAAATGTAGTTCAAGCTAATATAATTTTTTGCTTGTACAACACTGTTAAGCCACTTTTCAGAAGGAATGGTTGTATAAGTGGTACATGTTAGAGTAGGGAAGAGTTAAAACTGTCAGATATTACTGATATTTTAGTCAGTGAAAAGATTTCCACTCATATCAATCAAACATCAATACAAAATGCAGCCAGACAGACATTCACACATCCTCTAAAACTAAAAGAAAAAAAGTTTTAGCTTGACTTGAATTTCAGTGTTCCAAATCCCACAGTAATTGCGTACTTTAACCATAACATGAGGTCTTACCGTACGCGATGTGGCTGGAGCAGATGGACTCGTAAGTGAAACCATTTCCTGGATGGCGAGGCGCAGTTTTAGTCGGTGGAGAGGGTTGCTGATACCAATCTCACGCTGGATTTCTGTATCAGACAAGTTGGCCATAATAGAGCCACTTTTCACATTGGCACGGCAGGCAGCAACATACCAGGCTGGCATACCAACCCAGAGCTGAGAAAACAGGGACAAAGTATCAGACCAATGATTTTACTAAAATAAATAAAATTTTCTGAGTATATACAAAAGTACAGTTTTGCGGGGCTCCGTAGAATACAGAGCAAAAACAAGAAAAGCACATTGTTACTGGTCTTTGAAAAAAAAAATTATTGCCAAGTGATATCTTTTGGTGGCTAACAAAAAATATTTAAAAATACAAGCTTTTCAAGCTGTAAAGCTTCTTCCTTGGGTATTATGACAGATAAAATGCATAAATGGGAAAATATTCAGAAATACTGTGTATAATCTGACAATACATTACATCTGTATTTATTCATGGCTAACACATGAAATCATATTTTTGCTTGTTTTTTGATGCCAAAGAGATACTATAAAATGCAATTTAAACATTACCTCCAGCCAAGAAACAACAGTGGGTCCATCCCAGGCAGCAAATGGAAGGCCTTGTCGACAGGCTTCCTCCAAGAGTTCATGCCTGAAACAGAAATGGCAACATATAAGGTTTCATACTTCAACTAAAATTCAGTCATTTACTACAAACTTCTCAAACTCTTCATAACAGAAGGGGTAGTCAGCCTTAAAGAGCAAGCATGTTTGTATTTTCAAGATGCATTAGTTTAACCCAATATGCATTGGTCAGTAGAAACCATGACCTGTTTTGGACAGACAGGGCTTTTGTTAAGTCGCAGATTGCAGTATTATCTTTTAGCTCTGTAAGCCTTAGATAGAGATAATAAGAATATTGCTCCACATTATATGGTCCGGTCCTAGACTGTCAGACTTTTGACACAGGGTCAAAAATATATCCCAAAGATTTGCAGGTTACCATATCCCTCTAGAACCATTCTTTTTCTTTTTACACATACAGGAAATTGAATGATAAGTAATTCTCAAAACGCAGATACAATGTGTACATGCTCGAGAGATGAGTCTCCACATCTCATGTAGCTCAACAAAGTAAATGATATTAGGTGAATGGACCGCATGACTCACTCCTAAAAGGACAAAGAAGATATATTTACCAGGACTTGGTATTACTAAATTTGCTCCGCCTTTTCTGAATCTGACTCCTTTTCCTTCTCCACTCCCCTGACCCCCTTTTTTCGAGCATTCCTCATTGGTTTCACACTCTCCTACCCCCTCTTTTTTCCATGTTCTGCCCCCCTCCCCCATTTCTGTTTGCTTTCCTCTACTGGCTCTTTACTCCTAACAATCTACCTCCCTTCTATTGCTGCTTTCCCTCCCCAAGGGGTATTATCATGCCTATTCCCTACAATTCCTTCCTGGTATTATGCCCCTATTTCTTGCTTTCCCTGTAGCCTGACTATACTTAGCTACTGAACAGCCTCCTTCTATCGTTTTCCTTTATCTTCATCTCCGTTCCTTAAAAAATATTGAAAATGAAACCAACACTAAAATTAGAAATTAAATAATAAAAGTAACTTTTATTATATAAATAATCAATGACTATGTGCCTTTTTTGTCATTGTTCAGCTCTAAATGCACCCGCCCACTGCTGCTGTCAATCAGCAGAGGTGGACCTGAAGTTCCCTATCAGGTCCTCCTCTGCTAATTGAAATAGATTGAAATAGCCAATAGCAGTCTAGCTATTCATTCCCATGTTGTCAGTTGTTTTTTTTCTATTTGTTTTCTGACGGCAGGAGGTGTCAAGATACAAAAAAAAAAACAGCAGATAGCAAGGGAAGCATTAGCTTCTCTGCTATCTGCCATCACTTCAGGTGGATGGTGGGGAGGGCACATCCCTGAAATGAGAAGGGCACCTCCCTGAAATTACTTTTTTCAAGTTGGGATGCACATTTATGAATTGTGTATCCCCTGAGGTTTTGCTCCTTTTCGTTTGAGCGTATTATGTTCTCTTATTGTTTGTAAAGTGAATAAAGAATCAGAAAAAAACAAAAAATTGCACATACAATTTCTTCACTTTTTTCCTAAAGCTAATTTTAAGTAGTTGGGGCAATCTGTAAAATTGACTCCAGAAAGTTGATAGTTTTCTTCCTGTTGCTTCTCTTCCGCAGATACTTGGGAGGGACTAGCAAAGTTGGGTTACGCAAGGTAGTCCATTGCTATTTCTTAGTGTTCATTAGTCAAAGAGGTTTTTAAAAAATATACTGTCAAAAGTGTGCCTGATCTAGATGAGTCCGCCCCTGGACAGGGTTATTGGTATACATAACTCTCCAACCTCTCCTTAACATTACGTAGTAGGGCAAAGCTAAGTATAGATTTTTAACTGCAGGTATGACTCTGAATATCACATAAGATATGTCAGTGTTTATCTGCTAGAGGGCAAGCAGTGACTCACTAACACAATTTACACCTGTTCAGAGAGCATGAATTTTATCCTGGATGTGTCTGTTCCACAAGTAGAAAATAGACCTAGGTAAACATCATATGAAACAAACTGCTACTGAAAACAGATGGTGTTCTGTATAAGAAAGTGCTAAGAAGATTCATGAAGAGAATGTATTGGTACTAACAGACTTAAGGTCACATTTCTCCAGGAGGATCAGATGCTACTATGAAAGGGAGAGAGACACCTACTGGGTATACCTCACAACTGTTCTAGAGCTTGAGTTTAACTTAGTGCCCTAAGGAGGAAACACACCCCAGCACTGCTGGATCAAGACCTGTATGAGGAAATTCTTTAGTCAAGCAGCTGCTGGTAGTTTCAGGTTGGATATCTCAAATACTTGTAGTCTGTCCAGCACGTCAATTAGCACAGTGTCTTCATGATCAATTAAAATCAGTTTTTCTTTCTGGGACATCTGTGCAATAGATGGTCTCTGTACTGGGTAACAGGCCAGATCCTTAAGGCTGGGTTCACACCTAGCCGTATTGAATATGCGCGTCTGTCGCGCGTTTTTTTTACCGCGATTCACGGTAAAAAAGTCACGCGATTCCGAAGGCTACTTGGCTGTATCCCAATGTAAAACGCCCTACAAAACGGCCCAAAGAAGTACATGTACTTGTTTGAGCGTAGGCCGTTTTGTAGGGCGTTTCAGACAGGCGGAAATACGGAAAGGTGTGAACCAGACCCATAGAAAACAATGGGATTTTCATGTTTGTACGTTTTGTTGAGCGTTCATAGAGCGTTGAACGCGTGACAAAACGTAAAGGTGTGAACGGGGCCTTAGGGCCGTGTAAGATAGACAATTTTGTAGCAGCACCTCACCGAGACAACTTGGTAATGCCATCTATTAGTGATTTGTAGCTACCGATGTAACTGCTACTGATTCGACATTAAGGCCTTGTTCACAACAAATGCAGAGCAGATCTGCTCAGGTTTATGCGCACGCAGTGCAGTGGGTTGTGCCGTGTTTTTACCGCGTTCCGGCCCGTTTTTGGTAAGGAATTTTTTATTTTAACATGGGCTTTCAGTGCGTTCTAGGCATTTGCATGCGTTTTTAATGCGTTTGCATTCGGTCAAACTCCTGCTACATGACACTATCTCTTTCATTGATTTGTAGATGTGAATGCAAAGTGTTTGTCACTGGTGAGCTTGCGACAACATGAATTTCTGCAAAACTTGACTGCGGAGTGAAGGAGCTACAAATTGCTTTAAAATTAACAAGTTAGTAATTCCTTCGAAAATAACTATGATTTCCGCATTTAAAATAAAAAAAGGATAATTTAAAAAAAGGAAATGATTATGCATGATACAGTCCTAAATCTGTGAAGGAGGTAAATACACTGTTCATTGATCCCATATTGGTCCCTAAGGAAGAGGGGGGGGTTAAGTAAAGTGGCTATCTTTTATTAGACAATTAGGACCCTTTTGTTTCACTGCTGTTAGGCTAGCAATGCTTTTCCCGCACCTCCATCCACCATTTTGTTGAAGGGCGTATGCCCTCACCATAAGGTCCTTTCATCTTTTACCTGGTAAGGTAGATCTCTTAAACTGGGAAGTGCTTTACAGACACGCAGCCAGCAGTCTTTTTGGCCAGTTTGCTGCACTGCATCTGTCTCTTGCAATCTAGATTGTTTTTACATTTTGTGTTAGCTGACAGACACTCTACCGCTCTTTTGCTGGGTACACAGCACTGCTTTACCTACCACTGAGAGCCTCCTGCATTTCTTTGGACTACAGCCTGATCACCCCAGTACCTTCAGGGGTGGTTAGGCTGCTTGTTCTGCTTGTGCTGGATATATTAAAGTAAAAAGAAAGGCTATGCAATAACCCACTTTTAAATGTTACCTCCCCACTACTCTTATATTTGTTGTATACAGTTCGTAATAAATCTCAAATAGCCGTGTTTAAATGATATATCTAGAGGTCACGTGTCTGCAAAGCTCCAGCGAGTATGCTTGGCTGTTTGGCATGCATCACATGACTGCTGGTACGGTTTGTTGGGTGCTATTCAGATGAGTAGCTTCGAATCGCACCATGCATGTTAGCACAGAATGATGAAGGAAACTGGCCCTCAACCATAAACAATGGCCATAGACTAATTCTTCTTAACCTTCTTACTCTTGTGTGCTCGTCATTCTACGAGCACGTTGACATAGGTGGGAATAAAAAATCTTTTTTTACTTTGACGATTTGTTTTCACTTCCATTTTTTACATTTTTTTTTTTATCTCAAGAGGGTTGACAAGCCCTATTTGATAGCAATTTTATGGTGACAGGTCCTGTTTATGAAGACATTAGGGATCTATTATGCCTTAATATCGCTTCTGTACACTGCCGAAACAGATTGGACATAGAGTGTCCGTGATCTGTTGATTCCCTCACCACAGAGGCCAGGATCTGATGGCTCTGAACATGGAAGTTCTCAGAGCTTAGCTCTTCTGGGCTCATGTCTCATGGGGAAGATTGAAGAACATATGGGGGGTGATTTACTAACCTAAACACACACACACACACACACCAGGTGTGTGTGATTTTCACACAGCAAAACGTATTTATCAACCAAAAAGTCTCTAAAAGCATATTTCCACTAATGCCATATATGGAAAAATCATGCACATGATGCATATATAATGCTGCTTCATAGTTTAGACAAAAATGGTTAGCTCATGCATTTACATTCCTGCATTCATCAACGCAAGCAACATAACAGAGCTAATTTACACCACATTACCTTGCAATTCATTGCAGGGCTTTGCACAACACACCTGCTGGGTGTGTACACACTACAAAGGTGTTTCGATTCCTCCCACAGATCATGCTGGGAGGGAACACACTACAGAGGTGTATACACGTTCGTGGTGTGTTTAAAAGGTTAGTAAATCAACCCCATGGTCTTTTGATCTCTCTGCATCCTAACCTCAACAAAGGTCATGGACATCCTGGGCTCCCACATGACACAGTTGAGCCCAGGAGACATTGAGGGAGGGGCTGCATGTTTCCTGACCTAAGTGATTATGTGGCTGTACAGCTGCACGAATCACTTCTATTGCAAAGCATTCTGCCAATAGAATAAAAAGTAAACAAACTTTTAACTGCCATGAGTTTGTTTACACCCTGTTACTGCCACACCAAAATAGTTATGGCAGCAGCAGTAAACCATCTGGCTTACAGGTTAAACATTCTTGCTAGATACAAGTGAAATTGGGCACTTATATCTACTTTGAATCTAATATTATTTTGCATTATACATTTAGTCAAGTAGTTTGCTGTTTTTTAAGATTTACACAGATTTTTCTGGCACAGAATAGCATCTGCGGTGTCAAAAAGAGTTAAATGACGCAGCACTATTGTAACTTCATTGTAACTTCATTCATAGCAAATAAAAAGGGTGACCTTTGACCTGCATATGATATCAGTTAAAGTAACCTTGCAAGTTTAAAATTTATAAATAAATAAATGTAAAAGTAAACTGTGCTTCCATTAAACCCCTTAAAAAGGCTTATTTAACCATAATTAGCAGTAGCTAAACTCTAAAAAAAAATGTAACCAGTAGGGTTAGGCACCACACCCCTAATATGAAATATATAAGAACAAAAAAGAAGAAAGGCGCATGCGCGCGGCTGATCAAGATGGACGCTCACTGATCAGCTCCGCGCCAGAACGGGAGAAGTGAAGACCTATTTTGACTATCACAGGCCCCACTCACGGTAATCACAGGTGCCTTAGGATCTGGGCTCACCCCGCCGACCGGCAGATACCATCATGTCCTGCACCAGGAGTCGGGGTGGCAAGTTGAGCCAGACCACGCTACACGAGGCCCTGGGTCGGGCGGCTAACAAGATGGGGCCGGCATCATCACAATGGAGCGAGGACTCCCGAAACTCTAACAAGCCCGCAGATCCCCTGGAGAATAACTCACAGGCTAGTCAGGCAGAACCTGAGGTAACCCATTCTCTCCTGGCACAATTTGAATCGACCCTCCATAAAGCTCTGCACAGGGTATCCAAGCAAATTACCTCGCAGCTTATCAAAGAGATACGGGATGTAGGCAGCCGCACTACCACACTTGAATCCCGTTGCAATGATTTGACTACCATAGCGGAGGGACATGAGGATGAACTGGAGAAACTGCGTTCCTTGAACCTATCCCTCTTAACACAACTCGAGGACTCAGAGAATCGGGATCGCAGACTGAATTTGCATATCAGAGGAGTCCCGGAACCGGTTTTGGGCCTACAATCAACGGTCACTGCGTTGTTCCAGGAACTGGCCACCAATATCCCCATGGAACGTCTGGAATTCGATAGGATTCACAGAGCGCTCTCCCGCCGCACCCCTGATGGCCCACCACGAGATATAATTGTTCGCCTCCACTATTACCGCTCCAAGGAACGGCTCCTTCAGGCAGCCAGGGAGGCTGGGACACTGCAGTTCCAAGGATTCGGGTATCAAATTTACTCTGACCTTTCACCGGCTACTATAGCCCGACGGCGAGAGTTCCGTCCCCTGCTGCAAGTACTCCAAGCCAAAAAGATCAGGTATCGTTGGGGCTTTCCATTTAAGGTGCAATTATTTTACGATGGTAAAACCTATACATTTATCACTGTGGATGAGATGCGCGAATGCCTGGACTCCCTACATATGCTGGGACGTACGGATGCTGCTGCAGACGACTGCCCCCCATCGCCTACACTACGGCCTGGAAGAGAGCGCTCTACTCGCCATTCGGCCGCTCTGCCTGGGCCCTCCGGAACCATGTGGATGATACCGAATTCTCCCTTGCCCACTGGCTCCTTTGGATGACTGTCCCACTAGAACTGCTCCTATTTGCCCAGTTGCTGAGCGTTGTTGCTCCCTTCAAGGGTATAGTCACCGTTGACTCCACGCGGTATTGGTGTGGTAATTACCCCGTTTGGATTCCTATGGTTTAGGCCACATTTCACTACATCACAGCCTAAGATCCTCAGGATCACTCTGCAGGGAGCCTTGGTCCCACCTTGCGGTTTTATTGGTTCCATGTTAAGCTGTTGTTCTGTTACTCATTTTATTTTGCTGTGGGACTCCTCTGGTGCTAGCTTACCCCCTAGGTTTTTTGGTCTCCGGGGGGGTGATCTGACATCAGATCAGGCTGAAGTTTCAGGCTCGCCCTGCAAAGATTTTCTTGTATTTTGTATTCTCCTGTTATTTACCTGCATATGCTGCACTTAATTCTGTTATGTTACCTTAATGACCCCTCGGTCTAATGGACATATACATCTGGGTTCTGTGTTGTTTTTTTTTTTTGCTTTTATTTTCTTATTAGCAGGTCTGTCTCCCGTTCTGGTACACCCCATGCACCCCACCTCTCACTATCTTGGATTTGGCGTTTGGCTGGATCCTAGCCTAGTGAACGACATCCCACCTTGTTGGTTCAGGGACTGTTCTTGGCCCTTTGGGAGTCTTCCCTTCCTGGTTCCCTCGCCCTACCCTACCCCTCCCTCCCCTTTACTCGAACACGCTAATTTCATCCTTCCTTCCCTCCTTCCCCCCACTTCCCTCCCCTTTTACAAGTCTTAATCTTGGACAACTATCCACATGGCCCTGAAAATAGCTTCCATCAATGTTAAGGGGTTCAATCAACCTAACAAAAGAATCAAAGCCTTTAGACACTTCAAACAACTTAATGCTGACGTTGTTTGCCTCCAGGAAACCCACTTCCCCCAATCCTATAATCCGTCATTTCTACATTCTAATTATCCTCTGTTTTTCCTAGCTTCCGCACCTACGAAACATCGAGGAGTGCTGATAGCCTTCAGTCGGTCTGCTCCCTTCGTCAGCCAGAAGGTAATCAGGGATCCAGAGGGCAAGTATTTGATTTTGGTGGGCTCAATCCATGATTCCCCGGTTACTGTGGTTTCCTACAATGCTCCTAATGCTGATCAATTGGGATTTTTCTCACACCTGCTCCGAGTTGTTGACTGCCATGCTAGGGGGTCTCTGGTGCTATATGGCGATTCTAACCTTGCGTTGCATCCCCATATTGATCCGTCATGACCCCAACCACCCGGCAACCCCACCCTCGGATGTCTCTGTGGCTAGGAATTTTAGAGCCCTATTGACGCAATATCATTTGGTGGACTCCTGGAGAGAACTCCACCCACTTAAGGAGCAATTTACTTTTTACTCTAACCCACACAATGTCTTTTCTCGGATTGACCATATCTTGTTACGCGCTGCATCCTTACCTCAAGTGTCCTCAGCCGCTATCTGTCCGGTTCCATGGTCGGATCATGATCTGGTTTTTATTAATATTCGCATAGACATTGCCCGCAAGATGGGCTTCACTTGGTCATTAAGGGACTCCATACTTGCAAATCCAGAGATTTTGGCCTCGGCTCAAACCTCTCTGACTGACTATTTTGCCTTGAATCTCAATTCAGTTCCTTCCCCGATCACGGTCTGGGAGGCGCATAAACCCACTATTAGGGGTAGGCTGATTCAACTAGCCTCCCAAGCAAAAAAGATAAGGATGTCCCGTATTGACCAACTTGAATCTGATCTCCAACGTGACCCCATTAGATTGAAACTCCAGGGAGGACAGGTGACGGCCCACCCGGTTAAAATTCTAAACACATTTCAGACACACCTGAGCGAACTATATCGATCTACCGGTTCGCCAGAGGTCTCCAGTATGGAAGAATTTTTCTCCTCCCTGGACCTACCCTCCCTATCTGACGAAGACCGACACATGATCGACGC
Organism: Nanorana parkeri; assembly: GCF_000935625.1. Lineage (NCBI taxonomy): Eukaryota > Metazoa > Chordata > Amphibia > Anura > Dicroglossidae > Nanorana > Nanorana parkeri. The sequence goes on from NW_017307015.1 coordinate 413,242, forward strand.
CCCCATCACATCGGAGGAAGTTTTAACTGCTATTAAGCTGCTTAGTGCAGGGAAGAGGCCTGGCCCTGATGGCTTTGGTGCCATATACTATAAAAAATTTGCGGACACCCTTGTGCCACACATCACTACATACTTTAACGCTTTGAGAGGGGGAGGGAGGCTGGGAGGGGATTCACTGATGTCCTCAGTTTGTATGATTCCAAAGCCCGAGACCGATCACACATCTTGGTCTAACTATCGCCCGATCTCCTTGATCAATGTCGACCTCAAACTGCTCACTAAAATTCTGACAATGAGACTTCAATCCCCTCTCCTGAAACTAATTTCTAAAGACCAAGTGGGGTTTATGCTGGGAAGACAGGCAGGAGACAGTGTTCGAAGAATATCTAATTTACTACATATCTCCCATCAGAGGAAGATCCCGACCATGCTACTAGCACTCGATATACGTAAGGCCTTCGACTCGGTTGGGTGGGACTACCTGCGTTATACCCTGACTAGATGGGGGTTTGGCCCCTCATTTATGCAGAATATTGACTCCCTATACTCGGAGCCTACGGCGTATGTCCAATACCAGGGCTTCCACTCTCAAAGATTTGACATAACTAGGGGGACCAGACAAGGCTGCCCTCTTTCCCCTCTTTTGTTCGCACTAGCCATAGAACCCCTGGCCCAGGCCATACGAAAACATGTGGACATCAGGGGTATAGAGGTGGCAGGATACCACCATAAACTCAGTCTGTTTGCGGATGATGCACTTCTAATCCTCACTGACCCGTTAACCTCCCTCCCTAACCTCCAACCTCTATTACACCAATTTGGCACCCTTTCTGGCCTTTTTGTCAATTTGCAAAAATCTAAAGCTCTTAATGTATCCCTTCCCCCTTCTCTATGCTCCCAGATACAACAATCATTCCCCTACACGTGGGTTGCAACTGCGCTGCCACATTTGGGGATCCACCTCGCCCCCTCCTATGAACAACTATACAAAGCGAATTACCCGAAATTATTTTCCCACATGGAATCTCTACTCTCCTCTTGGGAGAAGTGACAGCCATACAAATGACACTTCTCCCTAAATTTCTTTATCATGCGAGGGTCCTCCCAGTCTCGGTCCCCGCCTTTCGACTTCGGCTATTCCAACGCCGCATCATGCGATTTATTTGGAAAGGTTCTTTCCCGAGAGTGTCACATTTAGTTCTCTACTGTAACAAACGGGAGGGAGGTTTGGGACTTCCCTTTTTCCAAAAATACTATCAGGCAGCCCAGTTAGCCCCATTGGTCAAATGGTTTGGGAAACAAGAAATGCCTCTTTGGGTCTCCTTGGAAGCCTACTCGTGCTCCCCGACATCTCTTCTCAACCTCCCCTGGCTTCCGTTTGCAAAGCGAGGTAACCTCGTCAACCCTGTTCTTCAACATACTCTAAAAATCTGGGATGGCCTTTGAGGCCCTATGGGTTGGATGTCTCCCCACTCTCCCCTGATGTCCATCCATGGCAATCCATTGTTCCCACCAGGATACACCAATCCCGCCGCCTTTAAACCATGGCTTTCCAACACCTTGAGCTTGATTCAAGATTTTTGTTCCGATACGGGCATTGTAACATTCTCAACGCTCCAAACTGAACACAATTTAACCTCAAAACACATCTTCCAATTCTTGCAGATAAAACACTTCCTGCTGACCCAATTAGGAGGTACACGCCCTGTCCCCCCACTCACCCCCTTTGAGAGACTGTTACACTACGGGATATGTGGCTCGGGGACAATATCAACCCTATACAGTCTACTGCTGGATAAAATACACACCTCCACTCCTCCCTACACTTCCAGGTGGGAACAAGACCTGGGATGCTCCATTACTTCTGACAACTGGACCCAGATATGGGAGACTACCTCCCGAAGCTCCGCCAATGTACAAGCCATAGAAGCCAATTACAAATTGCTCCTGAGGTGGTACTTGGTCCCACTTCGGATCTCCAGGGCTATACCATCACAATCTCCAAACTGTTTTAGGGGTTGCCGGGTGGAGGGTTCGGTCCTTCACATATATTGGTCTTGCCCCAAGGTAAAGAGATTCTGGCATAGGGTCTACCAACTCTTATATACTGTTACCGGCAAGACCTTTTGTAAAGACCCGGTAGAAGCGCTACTACTTAAAAAGCCATTGGTGTGCACGTTGCATCAACACCGATTGCTCACCTTTATCCTCACAGAGGCCAAGAGAGTCATTGCGCGGGCTTGGAAGTCCCCTGACCTTCCCTTTGCTGAAGTCAAACGCAGGGTAACACGTGTGATGTTTTTTGAGAAGCTCATTGCTATCCAAAGGTACACACTGGTGCCGTTCAGGAAGCTGTGGGAACCATGGATTGAGTCGTACCTTCCTCCCTCCTTTAACGTGGATTCCTTGATATTATGAGGACCCGAAGCCAGAGTTGTTGACCAGCTATCTCCACTCTCCTACTTCTAAGGCTGCCTTACTACTCTACTCCCCCCCTTTCTACCCTCCCTTTCTCGCTTTACCCACTTCTCTTCTCGCTGACCTTGTCTTTCTCCCCCTTCGTATGTTGTCTCCCCCTCCCCCCCTGGGAACCAGGTTACCTGGGCCCCCTCTCTGTAACCTTGACTTGAAGCCCAAGTTACTGGGATAATACTCTGTAACCTAGGACCCTACTGTTTCTTGGGACTTCCCCTGGCTATCTACAAGTTCATAACTTTACTTTGTATTGTATGTTCATTGTACTGTATTTGGTACTTGACATTGGATGTATGCACAAATACTTTGGTTTCTCTGTATGCAAGACAAAAAAGAAAAAGAAAAACTTTTTGAGAGAAAAAAAAAAAAGAACAAAAAAGAAACATGGGGCTTTTAAAGGTGTCCAAACTGAACAACATGTCCATCAGACACACGTAATCTTGTATACATTTTAATCATTAAAATCAACATGATTTTGAAACTTGGTTACATTCAAAATGTCATCAGCATGATACAATAGCACACTAAAACCAAACTACCTCCTTATGGTACCAACATCCATTATACTCATATATCTTATACTGCTTCTCTTTAAACATATATTTGTTGCGTAATCTACTGTGAGCCCAAAACTGTAACGTATTTCACAGCTGTATGTGCTTAATTTCGCTTCATCAGTTATTTGCTTTAGGTCTTAGATTATGTTGAAACTGCCCCGGGTTTAACAATGTGTTTACATCAATTCAATTATGTAACTTACTTTTTCTTGTTTCTGCGGTCTTTGTCTACAGGCCCGGCTAATTTAGACAGGCCCATGGGATCAGCCGGTGACGTCTCATCCGAGGGAGTTCCAGCTGTAATATAGCACAAGACAATGAACTTGGAAGACAATGTGCAGCAACTACCTCCGATAGAGGCATTTGTGATAAAACGTACACATCCACATATCCATATATTGCTTCCATACATATCAACAGATTAAGTAACTGGAGAACATGGGTAATTTTAAAGTTAGTAATTGATAGGCAGATGCCTCACGAAGAAAAAAAAAAAGGCATCTTTTTGTTCTCAAACTCATAAAGCCCAAGACTTGGGGAATGAAAAGGTGGTATATGTGCAATGAAGTACTTCCATCTTTTTTTCCACAAGTTGAAAACAGAAGAGTCCATTTCATTGTACGGATATTTTGAAAGAATCTCGGTGTGAAATACCCATCTCCACCAGTGGTCAGAGGCATGTGTTAAAATGTATCTCAAACAAAAAGGTCATTGCTGAGCCTGATGAAGGGGACCCTGAGTGGCCCCTGAAAGCGCTAGTTTTGGTGACATGACGTTCCAATAAACAGTGTCTCCCCCTGGGGAAGTCCTTTACAGCCTTATTGACTGACAAATCAAAATGGAATTGGGCTGCACATGGCTATGGCAAGTCAAAAGTGAGTCCAAAACAATAATCAGCACCTTTTTAAAGCAACAGTAAGAAAAAGGGGTACTAAAAACCTAACTTTAAGCAAAACCAGTCACAACTGGGCTTTTTCAAGGATCTAAATATTTAAAAAGTATTAGAAATATATTTACCTTCTAATTTACCTTTAATTACTTTGACTCTTCTGGACAAAGATGACCTGTCTGACCCCACACACTGCCTAATTAGAAGCTAGAAGACAGTGCATATGTTTGCCTACAGTGGCTTTTTTTTTAGGTGGTCCTTTGGGGCTTGTTTTTAGTGTGCAAATGTCCATGATGATGCATTTTTAGTTTACTGACCTAAATTGTGCCAATCAAGTAACCTGAATGGCATAGCTCCAAACACAGGGCAACATGTCTTCCTAAGAAATCACAAATAACTTGAAGGTCAAATGCAAACGTCACCTAAGCTGCTGGTATCTGATGAAAATAACAGTCTATTTATAGATATGAGTAAAACTGTTTGTCTGCGACCACCTGATGTGAAAGTGCTATGCACATAGAGGATAAAGTGATGGGTGTTACTTGTCACAGTCTAAAGCCTTCAGTTTTAAAGCTGAGTCTAAACTGTGGGAATAGGGAACAGTGGAGTGTTAAGAACAGACTGTGAGGTGGGTACAACTGCACTGAAAACAAGGAAATTATTCAAATCCATTACATAAATATTTGCATTTCTTAAAATGGCAGATTGTTTAGTATTTATCTTAACCAGTAAGCTATCTGTGACCCAATTTTGTTGGTATTAGCTGATGAATGAGAACATTACATAGTGTAGGTAAAATGCTAAATAAGAGCAATTTTAGCCCAGCAGCATCTTCCTAAAACTGACATATTTTTGGGGGATGAATAGACAATTTAAAGTAAAACTTTTCATAAGTGAAACCAAATTTGTACTGTCATTTACCTAGAGAAGAAGAGTCTCGTCCCATTTGTCCCATGCGTCCCTTCTCTTTCTTGCCGAACAAGCGCCCAATGGAGGATTTTATGCTCTTTTTTTTGGCAGCTTTGTGAAGGGAGTCCTGGCTTGTACTGTTGGTTCCACCCAAGCCTTCAGCCCCCAAGCTGGATAGGAAAAATATAAAAATGGTAACTTCAAGTCGATTGTGAGGTGGGACCAGTTGGAAAAGTAAGTGTGTGTGAGAACAGTGAGGAAGCATAAAACAATACATAGAAGGCAAATTATTGACCCCTTCATGACTGAGCTTGTTTTCCGTTTCTGTTCATAAATGACTGGCACACTTTTTACATTTTTGCTGTGTGATTCTTTCACGGCTGTAATATACTTTCTTACTAAATGTACACACCCACACATATTATATATTGTTTTTTAGAGGACAGATGGGTATATAATTATATCCAAAATGTGTACCTAACGCCTCACTTAGTTTGAATAAAATATTTAAAAAAATGAAAAAACTTAAAGAACATTTTTTTTCACAAGTTTTGATTATTATTTTTTTAGAAATGTTTTATAATAATTATAGTATAAAAAAATGCCTGCTTGATAAATTAACTTTTCAAATTTTTGGTTAGTAGTAGGCTGCTCCAAACTTAGGAACAGCTAATAATAACCTTAGAGACTGATGCTGACAGCATGTCAGAATCAGATCTCACTAAAGGTTTTTGATCGTGCTCAGACGATCAGAAGTGATACATTTCAGGCACAGAGATACATTGTAACATTTCTGTGCCTGAAATGTATCATAAACTTTGGGCCAGTCTATCAAGCTGTCAAAACAAATAGCAGAGAGGTGACTCACTCTGCTATCTTCAGCTGTCAAATACGGGACCACTATTTATCGGTCCCGTATTTGTATGTAACAGCTTCATTCTTTAATTAATGAAAGAAAGAAGCTTTTACAAAAGCTTAACTATTTAATTAATGAATGCCTCAATACTGAAGCATTCATTAATGAATGATAACCGCTGAGAATCAGCAGTTACCGGGAGGCATTACAGAGCCTTAAGTAACTCGTCACATACAGTGTACGTGGTCAGTCATATAGGCACTTCGTGGCAGAACGTACAGCGTACGTCTCCCGTCACGAAGGGGTTAATCTAGGAGATCCAGGTACATTAAAGGAATCACAAGGAGTGAACACAGGGTTCCTGGAAGATGACATCGACAATATATCATGTGACTCAACCATAAGTTAGATGCCTGGCTGTGTGGTGGTCCCAGGGCACCTGATTACTGGACGAAAGTGCGATATTGTCAGCAGCCAGGCCCAATCTGAATGAAATGTGGTAATCCAGAACAGGTAGATGTGTGAATTCTATAGTAATTTAATAGATTTTGTTGTTTGTTTGGCTGCAATATATGTTCTAAGATATAACTAAATGATTTGCTTACTTTGTGATTCAGTGATTTTGTATCTCAAAAGACAAACCTAAACAGATCCAATCATGTAAACCTCCAGTTAACGTTATGCTTATGTTTTACTGCAGGCCTAAAGCAAAAATATGTTATAGGAAAACAAAATTATAATTATGAGGAGAGCAGCAAAGGAGGTATTTTGTAAAATCACACATCTAGATGCTTTAAAAGAGCTGGTGAGTAATCCAGTCTTATCAAAATAATGTATAGTTTTATAAACGGATCACTGTGCTATGTATGTATATGTTGTATATTTTCTCTATTTGGATAGGACTTTGCCTTTAAAGCATGTTTCTTCCTGCCCTTGTTAGTTCATCTGATGCAAATGTACACGCAGGGCTGAATTTATACTCAAACAACCAAAGTCTTGCAGTCTAGCGAAAAATGGGCAATTACACAGCTGCCGGCAGGACCTTATAGCCAAAGCAATTGCATCCACCCTAACAAATTAGGTTAAGGTGTGGACAGAAGACCAAGTTTAAGCTTTACTGACCTGGGAGACTCAAGTTTCATAACAGAAGGCCTAGGAAGCACTTACTGCTCTGGTAGATTGAGCAGTGATAGGGAAAGGCAAATCCCTATTCTATAGGGAATAGAATTAAGAAATATTCTGGGGGATCCATTGGAAGATGGTCCCTCTAGAGCAGGGATGTCCAAACTGCGGCCCTCCAGCTGTGGTGGAACTACAAATCCCATGAGGATTTGCAAGATTCTCACAGACATGACTCCCGGAGAGAGATGCTTCATGGGATTTGTAGTTTCACCACAGCTGGAGGGCCGGAGTTTTGGACATCCCTGCTCTAGAGACTGAGGTGACCTCAAGGGAACCATTTTGGATGATTGGTAGGGTTTCAGAATTTCTTTTTATTTTAGGTAGACCCTGAGATCTCTAACTAAATATAGGGAGTCAAGGTAAATTTCTTTTAGAAGAACCAAAGCTGGACAGAAAGAAGGAAGAAGTCCTTAAAAATTTGGAAAGTGGACCTGACCTTTGGTAAAAAGATTGGCCCAGGTCTTAAAAACAAACAAGAAAAGAAGTCTTGCAGATTGCCAGCACCAAAACCCTCCTATCGAATGTAAAAGCTATAAGAAAGGCCACTTTCTGATACAAAGTCAACAAAGCTAATTCAATTATGTTTTCAAATGGAGGCTTTTGAAGAACCAAAGGACCACAGCCCAAGAGGAGGCCTTACAGGAGGACAGCACCAGTCATCCTCTGAGCAAAAGTGCAGATTATGAATTCACACATGGGTGAGGACCAACTAACTGAACATTGGAGGGGTGCTGAAGTGATCAAGCTATAATCCATTTTTCACTGCTGCTGGTACCACTTAAAGAGGAAGATAGCTGTGCTTCATCATTTGCAGTAGAAAAATTGCATAGCAGCATGGTGAATTCAGAAAGAAGACTGCCCTAAATGCAGCAGAGAGCAGGAGAAGGCCTGGGATCATTGTACTATGCACTCCTGAGGCCCTGTCTATTCTCGTTCCTGTAGTAAGGGCAAATGCCCATACACAAGGTGTCAGCAGAAGGTGTGGCAAAATGGCTAGAAACCATCTATAGCACACAGGGCCTTAGCTGGAAATAAAAAAGGAGGCTGCCACAACCCTTAAAAAAACTCTACTAGGTACAAACAAAAAAAGCACTAAAAGTAAAACCACTTAATACACTAGCAGGTCTTCAGAGCCAGCCTGCGTAACAGGTCTATAGCAAAACAAATGATTATCCGCGCTATAGTGCTCTACCCCAAACTCCTCAAAAACACCCTATTGACAGCTGCAGAGATAGAGAGAAGCTATATAAACTTCTCCCACAATATATTAAACAAAAGACACTGCTCTAGTGTCAGTGTCATAGCGCAGTGTCTTTTGTTTAATGTAACAGGTCTATAGCCTTTGAAACCTGAAGAGATCTGTTGTGTGAATTAATAGAATCAAACTTGGCTTGACAAGCCTTAGCAGTGCAATCACTGGCTTGTAGGCCTTTGCAAAGACTGAGTCAATTGCAGGCTATCAAAGCCAAGTTCCCAATTTTTAGAAAACTGGGATGGCACACTATGATCTTTGACTGGAAAAACAATCCAGGATTTCTAGATCTAACACAAAACTACCAGCAGCTGCAAATCTAAACTAAGCTATTTAGCAGGTGTCATGGTATAGCCACTACAGGGAGCTGGCCCCTTTTTTGTTTTCACTTTCAAATCTCCTGTAGGGGGCAACATACTGACAGGATGAAACGGGCTGTAGCTATATTTTGACAGATATTGTCTTAGGCATGTATAATATTGAAGGAAATGTATTCCTGTACATATTTTCTTTTTGTATTTATTATGGTCAAGGCCAAAAAAATACTTTTTAAATAATTATTTTAGCTAGTAGAGAGGGCCTCAACAAGGCCAAAAGATTAACACTTGTAATTTCACAATCCCACTCCAGTGCCTTCATAGTCAGTAGAGGCCTGTTTTTTTTTATTTAATTCACTATGCGCGATTGGTAGCCTTGACCCACACATGCAATGTGCGCTTGCAGTGAAACCACACCCACCTGCACATTTCCTGCCAGCCAGGAGCTATTTTTAAACCAAGAAAACAGTGGGGGGAAAAACACAAAGCAGCACTTACAGAGGCAAATTTTTACTTCCTAACTATTTAATTTTGCCTGCAATTACTGATGGTAATGATTAAAAATGTCCTGTTCGTATACTGAACTCCCTTTGATCTCCTGTCCGGTCCCGGCCGCATCGGGCACAGCGGATCTCGGGACCGAACACGGCAGTGACAGCCATGCCTGTGTAACAGGGGATCAGAAGAAGCTAGTTACACAAGCTCCCTCCGGTCCCCTCTCCTCTGAAAGAATGCGAATTTTTTTTAGGTTACACATAAAGAATTGAAAAAAAAAACATTTTTTAAAGTCCCCACCCATGCAAACATGCGTCGGGGGCACATACGTGCAAAAAAGACGATTGCGCCCATTATGCCGCACATGTTACATATCGCCACGAACGTCGGAGGGAGAGCAATAATTCTAGGGCCATCAATCACTGATGAGCGGTAAAAGCTGTTAAAGTGT
>NW_017307015.1:422666-432062 GCF_000935625.1 Nanorana parkeri
ATCTATATATATATATAGGGGGGTGTATTATTTTACAGGGGTTTTTATGTGTATGGGGGGGAGAAGAAGTGTATTTAGGCTCCATTCACACCTGTATCTTTTGGTGCAATTAGGGATTCCTGCATCAGGAACATGCGTTTCCTGCAGCAGGAATCCCTAATCTGGCATTTAAAAGCGGCAGCTGTCACATATTCAAGTTAATGATCAGGTGACAGCAGCTGTATGTAAACGCCTGCACACTGCATGTAATGATACGTGATATGATTACATTCGGTTAGGAATCAATCACTCTCCCTGGACGCAATGATTGTGCATTCAGGGAGTGTTTTCTAACGGCATGTAATAATATCACATATCATTACATGTGGTGTGCAGGAGTTTACATGCAACTGCTGTCGCCTGATCATTAACTTTAATGGGTGGCATTGGCCGCTTGTAAAAACCGGATTAGGGATTCCTGCTGCAGGAAAACGCAAGTTTCTGACGCAGGAATCCCTAATTGCACCTAAACCTACAGATATAAATGGGGCCTTATGGTGTGTATTAGGGTCCATAGCACCAACCCGGATATAGTTAAATTTTATTTTAAAGTCTGAAATTTGGCGAGCGGCCCCCATGGGAGAATTTTTTTTCCGAGTGGCCCCCAAGTGAATTGAGTTTGAGACCCCTGGCCTAGACTGTCTGCCAGTAAGTTTGCCTTCCACTACTACTGGGCCTGTGTGGGGCTATTGTGGGCCATCCGTTCCTGACCAGTCAGGGATAGGCAAGTAAAACATATATTCATATGCAGTTGGTGTAATCCCAATGTAGGCTGTATAAGTGGAAATATATTTTAATATTATAAATATGCATTCAAAGAAAATTCCTACCTTGCCCGGGATTCTCTTCCATCTTCTAAAGAGTTGGTCTGAAGAGCAAGAGCCTGCGTCATCCTTTCTAATCGTACAGCCCGGGGTGTCAAAGGAGGTGTGGTCTCACACTGCATCAAGGTCTTCTCATCTCTGCTTTCTTCTTTAGGAACATGATTCTGTGCACAAAGACAATATATTAAGTTCTACTGAGCCTATTTACAATGGGACTAAATTGCCTTTTTCTTGATCACTCACCACATGACACAAGTTTTGTTGGGGACGCACATGACAGATCATTGTCAAGGGGGTTTCTGGGGGGGTGGAGGATCTGGGGGACTACACAACCTGATCACTGTTCTACCCCCTCTGGAGACATTATTTCTGTTAGTGCCAAACTGTGCTTCCTATTCCTTTGTAGCTAGCATCAGGGTCCACTGCTCCCTCTAGAGCACCCTCCTCTGACTTAATATCTAGAAAGGATTTCACCACCGTTATGGTGGATCTTATGGGGAAGGCGGTTGATCTCCTTCACATACAACTGGGAATAGGGGGTGCAAGTGGCCCCCCTTTCCTGCTTCCTCAGAGACCTCCTCTGATTCTCCACTAAATGCATTCCCACTATCTGAGAAGAAGGAAGAGAAAGGAACTGTTTCCAGTCTCTAGGAAACCTCTTTGTAAAAGAACCTGTCTCCTAAAATTTGCCCTAAGCTCAAGAACTGTGGATGCAGTTAGCACGTTTGCAATTAGACATGTCTACCCAAACCCGCTAAAACCTTTTTTTTTAAAGATCATTTTTATTGATTTTTGCAAGTGTCAGAGACACAACAATGATAACAACAACACCAGGAGATAAACAGAGGCCAGTGTCAAGGGAGTCCCCTCTATCGCCATATGGATGATAACAAATCTCCCGTGTCGGTCAGTCTTAACCTGGAGAACATCAGCATTAAGCGACTTAGCTAGCAGAATGGACACCCCACGTCAATATGATGAGTATACAGCATTAAAGGATTTGGCTACCCAGTGTTTTTCCAATGCCAGAATCCTAGATCCCAGCAGATGGGTCTCCTGCAGACACACCACATGTGGCTTAAGTTTAAAGAGGAAGTCGAATACAAGGGAGCGTTTGAGGCTGGAATTCAAGCCCCGAACGTTCCATGAAATAAATTTATATTGCATCAGAGGACAGGGAAAGAGTCAGGGCAGTTAGAAGGTGAACCTGTGAATTGAAGCGGTGAAACCTCGTGAACCAATGCAAGCTGTAGAGCGTCATAACATACAAACAGTAGAAAACGTCAACCGACATCCCAACATGAACTACCATTCCCATCCCACCCCGCTTGTTAACCCAACTCTAACAAGCCCGGACCCCTTAACGTAACCAAAACTCAAGCACATGAACATCATGCTTCAGCAGAGAGGGGTCTATATGTACCCCCTCAATCTGTGATGCCAGGGAGGTTTTGCAGTCCCAAATAGCCTCTATTAATTGTAGGAGGGTGGGCTCAGCAGGGGCCTGTGTGTCTGCAGGGAACGTCTCCCCCATCCCCCTCTCCTCAGAGGCCCTGCCAGCACCTTGTACAGGTTGGCCTTTTGTGTGTTCAGCCTGGGGGGATTGTGCTGCCTTCCCCTTCATGCCCAGCTGGGACAGTGGAGCAGATTTCCCCTGGGAAGCCCCCTTACTTGAGGATTGAGGAATCCCCGTCCTCATCGTGGAGCCCGAGGAGGTGCGGAGGGCCGCATGTCCGGCACCATCTTGCCGCTGGAACCGGGCCAATTTTTGGGCCGCGGAGACGTTCCTTTGGTCCCCGATTTTCCCCATCGTAGCTGCCAGGAGGATCCTGAGGGAGAGCGGAAGGAGCTCGGGTGCCGACCGAGTCGCTGGAACCGTCAGGATAGGGTAAGGATGAGAATGGGACCGGAGCTGCTGTGATCAGCGTCCGTCCATGCACGCCGCTTAAACCTGCTAAAACCTTACCTGTTCACCCACACTAACAGCATGTGTTGTATGGTGAATGGAATCACCCTGGGGAGTTGTTCTCTCATCCCAAATGGTTAAAGACATATTATAAAACAATTTCAACTGTGCAAGTTTTCAGACATCCCTTTCAAACAGCACAGCTTAGTCTTTGATCTTTTTCAGTGTGCTCTCACTAATTAAATGTTGAAGCTGTACTGTATGATTGTCACTATGTCGCCCTGAGGAAGGGACCCTGCATGGCCCCGAAACGTTGGCTTCATGATGTATGTGACGCATTAATAAAAGTGCTTACGCTTTTCACACAATATCGAATGCTAGTGACTTCCATCATGAATTACCAAAGAAATCGCTGCAGTTTTTAATACAGAAAACTGCTACAGATCCCTGCAAAAATGGAGTTGGTTTAGGAATATGGACTGTTTGCAGGTAAACTGAAAGACAGCTCACATGACTCTTTACCCATGCAGTGAACACACTACATAGGCAGAGCCTGCATATAGGCAGGGAAAGGTTATTTTCGCTGCTTATACAGTATGCCTGGCTGTTAACCTTGGGAAACGCAGGGTAACAGCAGTGGCATCAGTGCAATGTCTAGTGCAGACACAGCACAGAAAACATGGAAGATCACCCCTAAAAAAAAAAAAAAATATGGCTTGCACTAGAGGTTCATTTTGTGCACCAAAACTTACTTATAAAACCTGATTTGATAGCTCAGTTTGCTTTTAAATCCTCCATTAGCCAGCTAAGAAACACACTGTTTTTACAATTTTTATTATAGTGTATTTATTTTGCTGTCTTTATAAAAGGGTAACGGGGTGCCAAAAGAAATCACAATTACAGAATAGTAAATTCTGAAGGTAGGAAGTAGACACATTAGAGGTGCAGACAAAAATTTGCACCACCGCCCATACATCTTTAGCTCTACAGAGGTATTCTACTGAAATATTAGCAACATGTACAAACTGTATCATGCTGTGTAAAATGTCATGAGACTCCACAGGAACAGTTTATTTACTTTAATTAATAATTGTAGACAGATCAATAATAAATACCCATTTCAAGTCTCCATATCTTTTAACAATCATCAAGTCAATGATGAAATGGGATACGACTACACATAAAGTAAAAAATCGATTCAAAACATTTGTCTAGAACTGGAAATTCACGAAGAATGTAATACTTACAAATTTCTCGCCCTCTCGAGCTGGGCTATGGGGGGTTATACGTGGGGTAGAGTGTCCACTACTGGGTGGGGAGGGGCTGGCCAAAGTGGAAGTGGTGACAGATGTTGGAATGGAACTAGCAGAGCGGTAACGTCCCAGAGATCCATCAAGAGTGCCACTTGTAACCCTGCTTTCAATCTCTTCAGCCCGCAGCTCAGTGGTCTCCTTCTCTTCCTGTATCAACCTGGCAAGAAGAGGCAATGTAAGCAGAGAATAATTCTGCGTCTATAGCACTCACGCATTCTGCTGCACTTTACCATTTAAGGAAAATGACAAAATAAACATAAAAGGACCAACACTATGTTACAAACAATGAAACAAAAAAGGTAAGAGATCTCTATCTGCAAAAGTGTAGAATGAAAGATATCAGACCATTCATGTCTAATTGTAAAACATAACGACCTAGCAAGATTCTCTGAAAAAACACAACTGGCAGCAGATGCTGGTAAAAGGAGGATAAAGAGTAGAGGTCATAAATTAAGTAAACAAGAAGTGGAGAAAGCAACAAACGTACTGCCAGGTATGGTACTGCCAACAATGATGTATTATCTAGATCAAATAGATGTTTTGGGAAATTAAGTAGACAGCCTTAAAAATGTGTTTAACCCCTTCGTGATGGGAGACGTACACTGTACGTCCCGCCACAAAGGGACCAAATGACTTGTCACGTACACTGTACGTGACAAGTTATTTGCTGCACTAGAAGGCTGGTAACCGCTGAGAATCAGTGGTTATCATTCATTAATGGATGCCTCAGTACAGAGGCATCCATTAATGAAAGGGTTAACCTTTTTCAGACACCCGATACCTGAAGATCGGGTGTCTGAGAGTCAAAGCAGAGCTGGCATGTTTGCCGGCTTTGACAGCTCGTATAGATCGAGAGATATCTCTCTCAAGCTATACTGGCTTTTTTTTTCTTTCACTTTCAGGAATAGACACATACTGTATCTATTCCTGAAAGAAGAATGTTTCAGTTTTCTGATGGTTGTTGTAACAATCAGAAAACTAGTGAAAGCTGAATCCTGAACTGCTGCAGGATCAGTGTCACTAACTTATTATCGGCTGTTCTGAAGTTTGAAGCAGCCTAATAACCAAAAATGTATTAATTTATCAAGCAGTAATAGTGAGATTAATTCACAATGACTGCTTGATATAATTAAAATAAATGAAATAACATTTTTAAGTTTAAAAAAATAGTGAAAAGTGTAAAAAAAAAAAATAAGTGTAAAAAAATATATAAAAAAAGGGACAAATAAATGAATGTATTCATTGCATTTTTTTTAGCTGTGCTGGTTTTGTAAAAAAAAAATACTACAAATCAAAACTGGGAAAAAAGTGTTTTTTTATGTTTTTTCCTCTTTTTTTATATTTTATTTGTCCTAAGTGAGGCGTTAGACACACATATGTGCTATAAATATGTAGGCCTATCTGCCCTCTAAAAAACAATATATAATATGTGTGGGTGCACTTTGTAAGAAAGTATATTACTGACGTGGAAGAATCACACAGCAAAAATGTCAAAAGTGTGTCAGTCATTTACGAACAGAAACTAAAAACAAGCTCAGTCATGAAGGGGTTAAAGCAGACCTTTTTTAAGTAACTGAAACATGAAAAAAATTGTTATGTTTTCATGTAAAAAGTCTGACAACTCCAAGCTTTTTTTCATTATGGAATTTAGAAAATGCAGAACTCTTACAGGTCCACCCTACACTATGTTAATTACATAATTTTCATACACAGCTTTATGTAAAAATGTTTAAATCCCTGCCTTTACCAAGATAGCCACCGCCACAAAAACAAAGTGGAGAACAAGGCATTGTAAGTCAGTAATACAGAAAAGAACGCAGCAGGGAGACCATAATCAATATTAGTGATTAGTTGTTTGTCCTTTTTTTGGGCACAGTTTCCACTTTAAAAGCCCTTTCAAATTGGCAGTTCAATCAGGCGGATCTGATTGGAAGCTCAAAGTTAGTCGGCAGCCGGATCTTTTTTTTGTTAAATCAATTGTTATTGGAGCTTTCAGGAAATAATAGATTAAAAAGAAGTAAGACAAAGCATTAACACTAGGGCTGTGCAAATTAACAATTAATTTATCGATGAATCGTTAATCTTTTTGATCGATTAAACATTTTTTGATCGATTAAACATTTTTTTGAAACTTTATGCATGAGCGCCAGCCAAGGCATTGGCCTATACACATACAGCACAGCAATGAAGTAATAAAATGAACTAGGATCACACTAATCCAGCATGTTATTATTCTGAGTTGTTGGGGCACGTGAGATTAATAACGTGCTGGATTAGTGTGATCCTAGTTCATTTTATTACTTCATTGCTGTGCTGTATGTGTATAGGCCAATGTATTGGATCTGTATGTGCATTATAATTAATTGAAATTAATCGATTAAAAAAAAATTTGATTAATCGAACACGAAAATTTTAATCAGCAACAGCCCTAGTTAACACATTGCTTCAAGCATACATACAGCAGACACAATCCTGTGGGCAGCCGGATCTAAACTGATGTGTCTCGTTTACATCCGATTGCACTGGACTCCAGCCAGATCCAAAAAACCAAATGGAACAAAGTTCTGTTTTGGCAGACCTGATTATTACGGATCGGGGGTTACTGATGTAAACAGACACATCTGACTCCATGTACATCTGGACTCCCCATAGACCTAACATGGGTCTGGTAAGTTCAATTGCGATGAAGAAAAAACTGGGTGGACATGAATGTAACAATGGTAACATCAGTTCCGAACTGCTCCAATCAGCAGAGGATCAATGATCAGAAGAACTGACAAACACCCATGTGAATGGGGCCTTAAGCAGAACTCATACAAAAAAAAACAAAAAAAACTACAACAGCAGGGACATGGAATTGAGCATGCTAAACAAGCGATCATTTCATACTTGATTTCTTTGTTTATTGCTTCCAACTGCTCCTGTAACATGATAGCGAGGGTCTGCACATCTGTCTGGCCACTTGGAGACAGTAGGTCTGCTGAGCTGAATATGGTCTCTCTGTCATCTTCATCAGAGCCGTCCAAGTCACCTTCAAATGCTTGTGCCACATTGGCAAGCACATTGGCCTGCTGAGCCCGCTCCCACTCCTGTTCATCCAGGGTTTGAATCTAAGTGGGAAGGGTTAAGGTAAAACAATTAAAAACAATTCTGTGGTAAGAAACTGACTGATTGCCATGGGGATGTTGACAACTTGGTTGAAATTTATACTGGGGGGAAAAAAGTAGCACTAAAAGGCAAAACCTGTTTATTCACTTTGGATAGAGTGAAGAGGGTTTAGAAACATTGTTGAATTTCTAATGCTGCGTGTGTCCTCGTTAGGGGGAGCCACTCTCTCTCTCTTTGTCCCAGTGTCCTTTTTCACTGAGAGTGAACATTAAAAAATTCAAAATTTTGAGTTGAAGCAAAACAGAAACTGAGGACAAACCTTCCAATTAAGAGCAAAGTTCTGGTGTCCCTGGTGAAAACCAGAGCTTTCCCTTACTTTGGAGGCATTTTCTCTCCCTTCCTGAGCGAGCAGGGGAAGGAACATCTCCCCAATGGGACACAGATGGCCAAAAAACTGACAGGGCTTATAGTCCTCCCTTACTCTATCCAAAATGAAAAAAGTTTTCACTTTATTCCACTTTAATTGGTTAGAAAAATGCATGCCAACAAAAGCAAATCAAACATCTTAATAAGAAGCGTGCTGGAATAGGAAGCCATTTGTAATCCAGCAAGACAAACTTTATAGCACATTAAGCAATCTTTAAGGTATAGTTAACTGTGAAGAAGCATTTTTAAAAGAGAACTACTTCTAGCAGAATAATGCAAACAATCCTGCTTCTGTTTTGAAGTCAGTTTCCAAAATGCCCTTAGCAGGTGATCACTATATACTGTATGTACATTTGCAGATTTGATGATACCTGTATTCATAATTTTGTTTCAGAAAAAACAAGAAAAAGAGGGGGAAGGAGAAGTAAGAAAAATATGTAATATACGTTGGATGGAGAAAATGGGAAGGGGAAACCCCTTACTTTACTCCTCTCTTTTTCCCCTTCCCATTTTCCCTATCCAAAGTATATTACATATGTTTATTACTTCTCATTTCCCCTCTTTTTCTTTTTTGGGAAAGGAATAGAACAGTAAAAGGAACAAAAATTTAAAAAGAAGGAATATAAAAAGGAAAGAATCACTATTATAAAAAGGAGGGAGGGATTGAGAAAGCTCCCAGCTGCTCAATGTGTATCAAATAATGCAGTTCTATACTTGTTTACATTTCAGCATTGTTTACACTGTTATGCACTCTCAGAGTTATGCAGCTGACAGGACAGCAACTGTCAGAATTCAGGTGGCCGCTAATTAAGTATAGCTAAAGAAGGGAGCACACATCATTTTAAGTAAGCCTTTATAGATATAATACAATTGTTTTTGTACTGACTATGAATTACTTTTCACCAATGTATATTGAGGTACACAGAACTGTAGATTCATAACTTGTGTGTATACTGCTGCCTACAGGAGGACTGGACTGTATGCAAAAGCAAAAGGGTGCCCTCTAGAGGCTATACCTGCTGTAGAAAATCAGTAAGAAAGGGGATAGAGAAAAGTATCAGCCTCGCCTAAACACACAAATGTGCAACTGTGGGGCTAAACAAAAATGAGCAATTAACATTGCAGAAAATAGTTTTATAGCTAGTACAAAAAATTCTGGTTTTCTCCATCATTCAATGAGGGAAACATTAATTTAGAATCATAACCTCTGGGATATCTAAAAGCAATATAGGAAACTGGGGGGTGAGCAAAGTTAGCAAACAAAACAACAAGGGGGAAGTCTTGCAGTCCAGGAGTAAACATATGATCACAAAGCTGCCTGCAGAACCTTGAGGCAAAGCTAGCATCCGCTGATGCAGCCACTTCCATGCAATAAATTTAGCGGGGACACACACACACACACACTCCGCTGGGCACTACTGGATGTAGGGGGTGACTCTGCTGGGCATGCCTGGATGTAAGGGGAGAATCTGCTGGGCACACCTGATTGTAAGGGGGAATTCATTTTTTCAGCTCACAAAAATGTATAAAATATATCATGTGGCCCTTGTACTGAAATGTTTGGAGACTCCTGCTCTAGTGGCATCATAGGAATTATTTCACCCTGACCTGCCAGTTTTCTCCTTTAAAGCTTCTTCAATGGCTTCTTTGGAGGAATGAGCTGGAAGGAATTTCCATAATTCTCATATCTCCAGTCTAGCCAAGGAGGACTCAGACCTAATGTGTCTATTCACAGATTCACCAGTTGCACAGTGTGACTCGTTGGAATCGAATCCTCACT
>NW_017307015.1:432153-468816 GCF_000935625.1 Nanorana parkeri
CGATATTTAATAATTCATGGAATATAAAGAGAGATGCCCTGCCTCCTTAGGACAGTAATCTAAATTGTTCTGTATAGCATGTACAAGTGTGTAGCCACTAGAGGGAGCTGGTCCTTTTTTTTTTGCTTTTGCATAGTGTCCAATCCTGCTGTCAGGGGCAGTATACCCACAGGTTATAAATCTACATTGCTATGTCTCTTAATGAATAAGTTAAAGGTCATATAAAACTCCAGATGGATAGAAAAATAAATCTAAATAAAATTATGTATTCGTCATGAAAAAAAACACATTATATGCATATTTATAAAGAGCCGGCTTAAGTACCTGTCTCCGTCATAGTCTCCTGTACTACCCTGTGCAGCAATATTAAGATTGGGTTATTCTTGCATGAGCTGATGTTCTCTTTTAACCTAACTTTCTATATCACTTCAATCCTGCTGAAAACTTTGGCTCCATTCACACATCACGTTTTGTTTTCAGCGCGGTTTCTCGCGCATTAAAGCGGACAGAACAAAAACAAAGCTGCGGAAGTCGCCCAGAACATTTTTGTGCAAAGCGCGTTTTTGTGCTGTGCGTATGACGTGCACGTGTGCAGGATGCATTAAAATGTATGGGGTTTTTGTGTTTTGTGCATTTCCGCACGTATATGCGTAGGTGTGAACGGAGCCTCACTCTGCTCTTTTCTGCTACAGTACTATAAATGTGTATCAGTATCATTAGTTTATCTTTCAGAAAGTAGAGACATTTATATCATAAAATAAGTTTTGTAATCTGTAACTATTCTAGTATTGCAACAGCAATATGGCTGTGTGGAATGAAAAGCTTATATATCTGCCAGGGTCCTGTGACCACAGACAACAACCAGTACACAAGTTTGGTTCAAGTGATTGTAACCATTGTACAGGGGTCATTTTACTAGAAATACACAATAGTGATTAACAAAGCAAAAGAAAGACATACACTTGATACTTACATGAGGTGGGGTCCGGAAAGACAGCACAAAAAGAACAATAATTTAAAATTAACTAAACCAAGATTGTATAAGAACATTTTTAAATCAAAGTATACTGATAGGAGTTAATATTTTGACCAGCGACACATTTCACTAGTACTAGCACTCACTGAACTCAGATCCTATCATATCAGATGGCAGTGATATACTGTAATACAATTAAAGAAAAAAAAAAAACTAAAATATTTTTTCAACTTAATTTTCCCCCCCACTCTTTTCATTGAATTGCTATTCTGCTCGGTATCACGGAGATACCGAGCAGAATAGCCGAGCCGAATGCCACTCAACGGCATTCGGCTATTCACTCACTGCCGCTCGGCCCCTATATGTTGATTTCAAAATTCTACACATAATATATTACTCCACCTATAATTGTCAGCCATCAGCTGTATGGCCAAGGTTCCTTTTCAGTTAAAGAAATGCAGATTTATTTTTTTTCATTATAAGATATACAAATTTCCCCATATACAGACTTGTTACTTGGCAAATTGAGTATGTTACATATACAGCTCTTCAAAGTAGTAATAAACTCTCAAATCTTTTTTTAATAATAAATCCAGATCAAACAAATATACATTGCGCAGCAAAGTATTTCTTTAAATTTTTACCCAAACTCTTACAGTCATCATATTTTGTAATTAGCTGGCCCCAGCTCTCTAACCTTCACTTCTCCGAACTTCATGTCACATATACTGTGTGGTTAAATGCAGAATGGAAAGTGCGTAGCATTAAATCATGAAAGTAATGGATGGAGCTCATAAGCTCTGGGTTACCCTGGAAGCGCAAATCTCACCGGTGCTCCCCTTCTCAGTACCTTGGCTTGCTCCTGCCCACCGCCCCCACTCCTCTACGCTTCCCTTTGCTCTCCCACCTCTCCTGAAAGTATGGAACCTTCTGACCAAGACGCATGACTTGTCTTCCCCTGGCGGACCCATGACCCCCATAATGGGCAATCCGGCATTTCAGCCGGGATGTATCTCATCCAGTTTCCTCTGCTGGTCCTCCGCGGCACCATCGCCCCTGGCCGAGGCCCTCACAGGACCGCACCTGAAACCCCTGGCTACTTTACTTGCAGTGCGTCCGCATACGCCTGGAACGTGGCTGCTCTACCTTCAGCTACGAGCATTTTATACCGCTAGGAGAGACCAGACCACCCTGCAAAGCCCCCTTACCTGGTTTGACTCACTCTGTTGTCAGAAAGATCCACCTGCTCATGTTATCTCCCTACTGTACCGTCAACTACTTGCAATGAGATTCCAGGGTCGTCTCCCGTTCATGGCAAAATGGGAATCAGACCTGGATGTCATACTTACCGATGAGGAAATCCGAACAGCATGTGTGGTCACTCATAAACTTTCAGTGGCTAGCTCAGCCCAGGAAAAGGGCTATAAAATCCTGACCCGCTGGTATCGCTGCCCGACCCTCTTACATAGAATATTCCCTGATAGATCTCCCTCGTGCTGGAGGTGTCTGGGCGCGGAGGGAACCCTCCTACACATATGGTGGAGCTGCCCCTCACTGACACCCCTGTGGACACGGGTCTTCCACATCTACAACCAGGTCATGGGAACCGACCTAACACCGTCCCCTAAAATAGCACTCCTCTCGATTCTGCCTGGCTCCCTGGCTTCAGTTAAGAAGGACTTACTCCGTTTCTTCCTGGCGGCGGCACGCAACATTGTACCCCGCCATTGGAACATGGTGGTCACCCCGACCGTACAGGAATGGGTTGCTGAGTTGTGTTTGATTATGCGTTATGAGGAACTGACGGCTTCATTACATGAGCGTCAGGCGCAATGTGCAGTACTGTGGGCCCCTTGGATTATCTACATGGGTACGGCGGACTTCCTGGCCTTATAAAGGGTCCGGGTGTCGCTAGTTGGGCGAGCACTGGGATACTGTCTCCATGGCAACTACCTAATGCCCCTGCGGTCCTAACTGGAATGCTAGATCTGATGGAGCCTCCCCTCTCCCCTGTGTATTCCCTGTGATGTCCACCCCTGTACGTCCCTTTCCCCCCCAGCTGTGAGTCCCGTGTGTGCCTAACCCCCGTTTGTTATTGTGTATCGTCTGGTCCGTTGGGATGCAACACGGCCGTATCCTCTGCACGCACGCACTTCATGAAAGGTGTGCAGTACACAATATAAGGTGCTTGCCTTTTGATATGTGCGACAGCCCCACTACACTACATGCGACTACAGAGTATTAGTTGATAGAGCATATGCATATCTACCCACTGCGCATGTACTGAAGAAATGGCATGTACATGCATACTATGGGGCTAGGTGGATGACCGGACGTGTCGGTATCATGTTCCCCTGTGTTCTTGTATTTTTGTACTTTTGTATATTGCAAAATCGAAATAAAATCTTATTATTTAAAAAAAAATGAAAGTAATGGATGTATTTTCATTCTTTGTTCGTGCTTCGTGGCGACAATGTGTTCAGTTTATAGGTTCATGTCGCTTCTTTCTGCAGTAGCAATTTATCTCTATCGCCTCTTGTCTGTGACATGTAACAAACAAATCCCCATAGCTCTTATTTCCTCAACTTTTCAATGATGATACTGCTACTGTTCCGCTGTAGGATTTTGAAGCTTGTTTTTTTTTTTTTTTTAATATCTCTTATATGTTCGAATACACCTACTTTTAATGGTCTCTTTGCTTTTCCGATGTACATTAAATTTGACTCTTAAACTCTTAAAGTGACATTAAAGTCTAAGGGTTTTTTTCCCCTGTTTTAATTCTGCTTTTATCACATTACTTACCTTATGTGATACTTCTTGATGCCATCATCTTCTTCCTTCCAGTCATTTCCAACAGTCCCTCCAGCACTAGTGGCGCTCTCTGATCAAATGCAGATTCCTATGTCTTATGTGTACCACGGAGTCTGTCTGGCAAGCATGCTCCCGGCTGCATGCATTTACTTCTACTGTGCCTCTCTTCCTCTCCCCTTCGGTGATATGGACCGTGAATGCGCCCGCACACATCCTCCTCCTGCACAGCGTTTCGAAAGCTGTGTTCTGCAGCCATGAACGAGTGGTTCAGACACACGAAAGTAATTACATATTTGGCCAATTCTTTATTTTTTTTAAGTAGTGGCATATATGTACTGCTTGCTAAAAAAATCGAGACTTTAATTCTACCTTAACCACTTGCTGACTGGGGTGTTAAACCCCCCTCCTACCAAAGCCATTTTTCAGTATTCAGCGCTGCGGTACTTTGACTGACATTTACCCATACAATAAACGTATGAGTAATACAATGTCATACAATGCTGTACTGAAATTAATTTTTTGGGGGACTCATAGAGCTTTCTTTTGGTGGTATTTAATCACCACTGGGGTTTTCATTTTTTACTATATAGTGAAAAAAGAACCAAAAAGTTTGAAAAAAAAACATTTCCCTATGTGATGTTATAAAACATTTATTATCACCCAGTTTTTTGGCAAAATAGAAAAGACTGGTTCACGTCGGGTAAATCGACACCAAACATGTCCGCAAAATTGCAAAAAAACTAGCATGCCTAACATTGGCCATAGGTGACATTTAAATGCTTTCACTGCTCAAATTTAGTGTTATCAGTGATTAATGGCCCTTGAACTATTGCTCACACTCCGACGTTCGGCGGTGATATGTAACATGTGTGGCGCAATTGTTGTTTTCACAGTTATGCACAGCCAAAACGTATTTACGTTTATTTACAGGTGCACGTGGGGGTGGGGACTTAAAACTTTTTTGGCTTTTTATTATTTTTAATATGAGACTAATTTTTATTTGTAAACGGTTTTTGAAAAACTTTTTTTTTTACACTTAACTTGATTGCCATCACATAGGGGGCTAAAAATCCCCCTATATGATAACCAATATACAATGACAGGTCCTCTTTACGGAGACATCAGGTCCCCAAGACCCCTAATGTCACCTTGGGACCCCCAAAGAAGCTGATCTGCTTCACCAGCTTTTTCTCTGGCTAGTAGCTAGAGAAATGACAGCTAAAGGCAGAAGTAATGTAATACACATCGCTTCCACCTTTAGAGAGAGAAGAAGGATAGATCAGTGGCGGGGGAAATGCTGATCTCTCCTCCTCTCTACTACCGTAGTAGCCGCTGTGCGTGTGTTCTCGGTCCTGGGCACCACAGGGGAAACCTGCACAGTGCAGGGTCATACAAGCAAAAAGGCGGCTGTAGAGCCGGACGAACGCTTGTATGTATCAGCCGGTAATGGCTGTTTACCTTCCCTAGCGTGCGCCAGCAGAGAAGAAAAGCACATAAATGTACGTCCACCCGCCGGGAAGCATCTGCCGTCCGCCCGTATTTTTACGATGGGTGGCTGACAAGAGGATAAATCCTACAGACCAACTGTGTGGTTTCAAAAAAATTTTTATACTCTTACACAGAATGTTTTCCTCAAACGTTTATCCTTTTTGACAAAATTAACAATAGTTGCATCTTCACATCTCCCATACTTGTTAATTAAGCCAAATCTCTCTACAGTAGGGAATGCACTCGCTACAGACCAGTTAGTCCTTTAACAATGAGGCATATCTAGCACTTAAAAAAAAAGGGAATGAGCCCAATGTCTGTTTGAAATCTATGGTAAGCAAATGCCAATGCCTCTTCAACAAAGCTTGCAACTGTCCCCAAAAGCAAACGTACAGTGTAATTAATTTGGTTTAGTTGTCAATTCTTTTTTTTCAGTCCCAATTGGTTTTCTATCATTGTTCCTCTTGCTCTTTTCACTCATGCTCTCATCAACGTATGACTGTAACCTTTCTTTTGTAAATCTAACTTTTAACTCTTCTGTTTCCTTTTCAGTTAATTCTTTATCAGTACAATTTTGATCTATATGTAAAAACTGATCTATTGGAAAAACCCTCTCTTGTCATCAGGGGTTAATGGCTGGTTACATGGAGGAGCATATTTTTCTGCTTTTGGTTTTTGAACTGTCAAGGTACCTATCACCAAGCCTTAATTTTTTTAATCTGAAAATTTCAGCTTTATTACGTTTATTTATGTTAAAAGAGATGTTGCACAAATTTTGATTACATTTTTCAAAAAATGTCAATGGCATACCAGCCTTAAGGGAAATGCGGCTGCTATAGGTGAAGCCATACTGTCATCACACTATTTTCACAGAACAGGATGCAAGCCATTCCATTCCCTGTGGGAAATCCTCTTTTAGACAGTTATCACCGGAACAAGTGTCCCCATTGGATGATTAATTCACTATGCCTGTTCTGGTGGAGCTCAAAATTCTGGATATACCCTCATCTGGTGACACTGGTGATCAGGATAAGTAGATAGTAAATCTCCCTAAGGGAAACACAGACTACAATAAAAACGGGACATTGGTTCTAACCCTTCACCATCCTCATTCATGTTATATTGTCTTCCATTACCTACAAATGGTCCATAGATTTGCACTTTTAGATGTCTAGTAATTTAAAGTGGACTTGAGAAGCTATATATGCAACATACGCAACTTGCAAATTAACAAGGCTATAACTGTATACAGGAAATGTGTATATACTGAAACCAAGTTGTCTGCAATTTTTTAAACTGAAGAGGAATCTATCTTAGGACGCTTTTTCTATTTGTATAAAATAGCTGACGGCATAAAAGCAGTTAACCCCTACAGTTATGGGTGAAATAACATAAAATATTGTATGTAGATGTTTGAAATCAACAAGGGATTGACATATTAGGAGGGGATTAAGGAAATACACATAAGACATGAGTGCCAGCAAAAAATTAATTTAGTTGTGTATTGTTTTGCTTTTGATGTTTCCTTATTTCGTTTTTCGGGATTCAGGTCTGAAAGTCAATTCGTTTCGGTAATCGTTTTCAGATAAATCCGAATGTTTCGTTAATTTTGGATAAATGGAGTTAAATAAGAATTACAAATGAAAATCCGTTGCAGAAAAGTGACTTTAAATTTATACTTTGTTCCCCCCTGGAAAGCACCCTCCCAATGCTGAGGGCATGTGGCCTGGTATGGTGCAGGGAGGGAGGGGACATTTTTTCGGTGTTGGGGTCCCCTACCAGACCTAAAGTGCCTGGTATTAATTGACGGAGGAACCGCATGCTGGGGTTTTTTTTTGTACATCGGGGTCTCCCTAAAATTCCTACTAGACCTTAAAGGGTCTGTTATGAATAGAGGAGGGGAACCCAACGCTGTTTTTTTTATTATTGATTATTTTATTCATTAAACACTTTTCTGCATTCTGAGACAGCTGTCAACTTCTTTGCTTACATTGGGGATGCAGACGGGGATTCAGGATACAGCTGAGAACTGTTACAGAATAACACACAGATCTCAGCTTCTTTCTTTGTTTATGGTCTATAATATATTTCTGATACTTAATTAACATTTCGGGATATGTCCGTAATGTCAGTAAAATGCAGAGAAGCTGGAGAGCTGTAAATGACACATACATAGCGCTTCTCTGTTTTGTTCGGTAATGACATTCATATGTATCCAAATTTCGCTATCAAACATTCAGATTCCTTATTTCTGTCTATCGGAACTTTGGATGCTTCCGAATATCCGAATTTGCAAAAATTCGTACGGGCGTCAATTCGGAACGAAACGCATCGCACGTCTAAAACACATCATTCATGACATTGCCAAAGAAATTGGACTGTTAATTAGAAATGCACAATGGATTAGTACCATTCATTAAAATGTAAGTATGCATGGGAATTTAGTTTAGTTCGATTTTTTAAAATATTTTGTGTCACAATGGTGTTGTAGTGTATGTGGTTTACAACCATTTGTGTCTGAAGAATCCCCTCTATTTTTTATGTTAAGTTTTGTAATATTTTCCTTTGGTATAATTCAGATAACAGCAGAGTACCGTGTCTCTAACTTTTTGTTGTTGTTAGGATGTTGTTATTGTATATTTAGTATCCACTAAATGTATAGGTAAATCTATCTAATACACAAATTCATGTATGCTACTTCTTGTATACTTTGCAGTTTATCAGATTACATGCTGCTTGTTCATTTTGCTGTCATTTCTAACAAGTAGGAAGGAAAATTATAAAGTAGAAATCTGAGTAGAAAAGCCAGATAAAATGGTATGCTGTTTCCCTTGAGGCAAGGTACTGTAGCTGTGCTTTACCTCCACTATGGCCAATAGAAGGCCTTTTAGTCCATGATTTCATTAACAGAAATGTGCAGAAGGCCAGAAATGGCTGACTCTGCACTATGAGGAGGTGCCAAAGCTATGCCATGTCAGAACAGTCCAACATTTGGCCTTAACTGTATGCTTTTGGAGGCTGATGCAGGTATTTTTAGGTGGCTGCACTTCATACCTACAGCAGTTTTTAGGTTCTGTTCTAGAGTTAGAATCTCATTAATACATACTAATATTAAATAGCTGAATAAGAATAACTTTGAAAAACAGTTAAGATCAAACACAGTACCTTGGTTGGATCATCCTTCATAGCTGTCCAGCGCCCTTTTTTGGGCCGCCTTATTACAGCCGTGCTGCTGTAGTGGTCCATGTGGCTGCCTATAGGCAAAGTTGGGGCCTGGGAATAACGCAGCTCTAGCGCACTGCCAGGGAGAGACCTGAAAATGGAAGATCCCGAAAACATAGTTAGCATAATTGCATTATCTGCAAATGTAACAAAGTTATGTCTGTATACATTTATCCTCGTTTTTGATTAACAGACACATGCAGAACATGATGCACATGCTTCAATTAATCTGTAACTCTTTATGTTACTACAAAAGCTAAAATGACAGACAAGAGCTACACCATTTTGGGTCTCTGGTTGTGACCTTCATTCCTGCAGTCTTAATGCCTTTATAATGCCAATCTGTGAATACAAATTTTAATAGGCTCTACTGCAAAGGAGGTGATATTTTTAGCTTTATCAAAATACTATGCACTTGAAAGCATAAAGCTGCAGGAACAAAATGACAGATAGCGAAAGACAACAGGATGCAGAGTTTACGGAGGTCATCGAACTCTATACAAAAGTAACAACCTATGCTACTTAATGAGACAAAAAATGCAATTTTTATAAACATTCCGGACACATACAGTTCATGTAAGGATCACCACTATCTGTGCCAAAAACAAGACCTTAGGACTGATTTATAAAAACTGGGCCAATGAACGCTAAAACAAAAACTGATTAATCAGTGATCACTATTTCCTTGCTTGAGAGATGAAATCTGACTGATTGCTATGGGCAACAGCCCTTTTGCTGCTCCAGTTTCCATTAATCAGCCCCACTGCATGTGGTGAGGTGCAATACATAAAAATGAGACACCAGGACAAACAAGCCACAGACTGAGAGATTTGTGCTCTGATTTCAATACACAAGTTACTTATTTGTGTTGTCTACATGACTGAAATAAACATCATCTGCCAAGTCAAACATTGGAAAATACTCTGTACACACTTACAATGTGAATAGATGAAGCAGAAACTTGTGGAGAGCAGGAGTACAAGGGAAAAGAAAGTGTGCAGCAATGAATAGAAGAGTATTCAATACATGATAAAAAAGAAAAAAGAAATAAATAAGAAAACGATTGTATCCTTAGTTGAAATCTATTCTCTCACAGCTTGGGTTCAGCGCCATTAGCAACTAAAATGTAGTACTGTGACTTCCGCATTCACCATAAAATTGTTTTCTCCAGTAGCTCTTTAGGAGACACAGTCTTCAACATCTGGATATAGTGCCTTCCTCTAGGTAGTTGAACACAAGGCAAAACCAAAGGCAGAGCCCCATGTAGTGGGTACACCCAGGGCCGATGCAAGGATTTTTGCCTACAGAGGCGAAGGTGCATTTTTCCTCCCCCAGCGGCGCCCCAGGGTGCCTGCCTATGCAGTTTTATGGTAGCGCTAGCCCTGCATAGACATCCCATAAAGCAGCACTCCAAAACTAATAGGAGATCTGAGATATCCATGTTAGCGGTCAAACCAATTACAGTATCTCAGAAGCATTTATAAAAAAGGAAGACCATCAGCTACTAGTGCCCTATATGTGGGGCCACAATCAATGACTCCCCAAATAGTTTACTGTGGAGCACCCTAAAGTGCACCACTCCAGAAAGCATAACTGATGTTCATGTTACAGTTCACACTGAACTTATCCAGCATTTGGGGTAAAAATGACCATCATCTACTGAAGCCCTATATGTAATGCCACAGGCATTGACACCCCACGTTCATTACCATGGAGCACCCCAATACAAGGACACCTCCCCATAGATCTTCACTAAAGAAAGCATAACAGCAGATAATAAGTGACTTTAAACTGATGTTTAACTGCTTCAGGACTTCCTAACATAGATAAACAGCGGTCCTGAAGCAGATTTACCAAGATCACAGCTGTTGCAGCCATTTAAAAACAGCAGGTAATGACTATTTCATATACAAGTGATCTTGCCAGGCACAGCAGGTCTATCCTCTTCAATTGGAGGTAGATCAGCACACTCCCATCATCGGACCTGGATGTTATGTGTATTACATCACTTCTGATGCCACTCTGTAACTGCTATTCACATTTCATGCTTTTTTGCTTGCAAATTCATCAACTGTAGAATCGACCAATACAAACACCTGCAAACACATTTTATATACAATATATAGCAACAATCATGTGTCCTGATAAATCCTGTGACATCCATTGTGGCTACTGATAGGTTGATGGTGGTGTAATAAAATGTTAGGAGGCTTTATACTGACTGCCAATGTAATAGAGGTATTCTTACAGACTGCAAATGTAATAAAGGTATTCCCACTGACCGCCAATGTAAGGGAGGTATTCTCACTGACCGCCAATGTAAGGGAGGTATTCTCACTGACCGCCAATGTAAGGGAGGTATTCTCACTGACCGCCAATGTAAGGGAGGTATTCTCACTGACCGCCAATGTAAGGGAGGTATTCTCACTGACCGCCAATTTAAGGGAGGTATTCTCACTGACCGCCAATTTAAGGGAGGTATTCTCACTGACCGCCAATTTAAGGGAGGTATTCTCACTGACCGCCAATGTAAGAGAGGTATTCTCACTGACCGCCAATTTAAGGGAGGTATTCTCACTGACCGCCAATGTAAGGGAGGTATTCTCACTGACCGCCAATGTAAGAGAGGTATTCTCACTGACCGCCAATGTAAGGGAGGTATTCTCACTGACCGCCAATGTAAGGTAGGAATTCTCACTGGCCGTCAATGTAACAGAGGTATTCTCACTGAACACCAATGTAATGGAGCTTTTCTCACTGACCGCCAATGTAACAGAGTTATTCTCACTGAGCACCAATGTAACAGAGCTGTTCTCACTGACTACCAATGTAACTGAGTTATTCTCAGAGTGAACAGGTGGCGGGGCTCAGACTATAGAAGCCGAAGCCCAGAACCCGTCCATGCCTCTGCTTCTGTGTATGAAAGGCAGTGTTTTTCCACCCCCCAGCGCCCTCAGGCGGCTGCTGGTGCTGCCTTACGGTAGCGCCGGCTCTGGCTATATCTCTACATGAACTGAACAAGCTCAGAGCTAGCAGGCAGTGAAATAAAAAGGCAGTAGGGAAAGGGTGGTCCCAAACATAGGGGTGGGAAAAAATATGCCAAAGGCAACCCCAAAAGAAAACCTAGTGGTCAACTAAGTCTGTATTTGTTCCAAGCATGTTTAAATTCACTTACTGTTGACTTACTCACTACCTCTGCTGGAAGTCTGTCCCAAGCATTTACTATTCTTTCAGTAAAATATTGCTTTCCAAGGTTAGTTTTGAACTTTCCTCATCCTAGTTTGTGCCCCCAGAGACAGCACCGCTCCGCACGTGCGCCCACAGAGACAGCTCCGCTCCGCATGTGCCCCCACAGACACAGCGCACCCATGTGACCTTGCAGATGCAGCGCCCCACTGGTGACGGCAGTTCTTCTGGAGCCCGCCCCCAGCAGTTCTCCTGAGTGACCCTCGCAGAGAGACAGCACTTCTCCTGAGTGACCCTCACACAGTCGCAGCACTTCTCCTGAGTGACCCCTGCAAAGCCGCAGCCCTTATGGAGCCCGCACCTGCTTGCCATACCCTCCTGAGAGCAGGTAAACTTTTATTATTTACTGCGGCTGCCTATTCTATTGTTGGTGTATGGCACAGTCACAGTTTATTTGTGGTCCTATATAGAGTTGTGGTCCTCTATAGAGTTGTGGTCCTCTATAGCTGGTTGCCATTCTCCACTGCAACCATATAATCAGGGATTGATGGAACTTGTAGTCCTCTATTGCTGGTTACCACATTCCATTGCTGAATATTCATGGATTGCTGAGATTTGTGGTCCTCTATAGCCGGTTGCCATTCTCCAGGATGACTATCAGCCAGAATGTTTTTCAAGAGGAAGACATGGCAGTAAGGTAAAAGCAGGCAGCCCGCACAAAATGAGTGAAGAACGATTTCTTAAGGATATGAGGGAAGTGGACAAAGGGATGGTAACACATTGTCCCAATTAAGGTGAAAGGAGCATACAACCTTAGGCAAAAAGGATGTCCTGGATAATCCTATCCGTGTGAGGAATGAGAAAGGAAAGAGAGTTGCCAGCTTCAAAACACTCCTAGCAGAGGTAATGACAATGAGGAAACAACCTTTTGGGATATACAGTACTCATAACAGTTACATTGTGTAGCAGATCAAAGAGAATATCCTGAAGCACGAAAAGCACCATATTAAGCTCTCATGAAACCATTTGGGTGACGCCTTGAACAAAGCTGTAAATTAGAAAAAAAGAGGCAGAGGGTTGCTGAAACAAGATGACTAGATCCAGCTGGAGAAAGCTGGGAATCAATGTGACCAGAAAAACCCTAGAAATAACACTGAGACCCTCACACTACCAAAAGAGACTTTTCAGGAGCAGTGATGCACCCAGCCAAAGAAGACTTAT
Organism: Nanorana parkeri; assembly: GCF_000935625.1. Lineage (NCBI taxonomy): Eukaryota > Metazoa > Chordata > Amphibia > Anura > Dicroglossidae > Nanorana > Nanorana parkeri. The sequence continues at coordinate 445,058 of NW_017307015.1, forward strand.
AAGTCCATATCATGAAGTGGATTGCTTCTTTTGAGAGACCCACTCTCTTAAAACCTTAGCTTTAATAGCCATGCAATTAAAGCTAGTGGCTGTGAAGCAGGATTGAAAGTCATTCATTGGGACACAAGATCTGGTCAAACAGAATGGGGCCATAGGGCATATGTGACAAGAGCAACTAGGTCAGACTACCAGGGTCTTTATGACCAATTTGGAGCTGTTAGAATAACAGGACTCTGTTCTGACTTGGTGTTCTGCAGAAGGATCAGAAAACGTTTTAGTATGGGGAATGCACAGAGTAGTGCATAATGCACGGCACCCATGAAGCAAATAAATCTGCAGCTGCATTTGCCAGAGGATTTATTGTTCCAGCTGTGGAACACTTAGATTTTCATGAGATACCTGCAGATCCATATCCAGTTCACTTCTTGTTCATTCTTGATAGTGTATGTACACTACTGCTGTAGTGTTGTAAAACTGTATCCTCACCAGAAGACCTGTCTATTGGAGAAGAGACAAATCTACAAGATTTTGTTTGTCAGTTTGGACTCTTGCACAAAAAGGGAGCCAAGAGTTTAATCCCGGTCAGAGAGACTCGCATTCATTGTGGGCATCTTTCAGTGAAGAGGCAGAAAGGATTGGTCCTTTAACATTGGTCACCAAAGCCACTATAATAGAGACATCGGGCTCTAGAGCACAGGACAGACACTGGCGCCATAGGTAAGCTTTAATAACCTGCGTGACATATTACTTGATCTCTCTTGTGCAGTGATATGTTTTTGCTGATACCAACGTCTATAAATGAAATCAGCCTTCTGTGTTTTGAAGCTAATTCCTGTATGTGTGGATGCTGAAATAATGTGAGCTAAAGTGAGATGATTCTCTTACAACTTATCTAATTTCCCACTAACAGAACTAATTTGCCGTCAGATAATTTAATTTATCCTCAGAGCATTCAGACATTGATACAGAGCAGGAGATTTATTATTGGGGATTTATTATTGTGCTTGTGGTTTGGCAGCTTGTGTTTGTGATTTGGCTTTTAAAGAGGTGGTACAAAAGAGTTTATTCAAACCATGGCTTAGATACTCAAAGAAGGGAAAAATCTGCAGTGGGTTGCACAAACCTAATAATTGCATTATTCTTTTAGAGTAGTGGGACTAGCAAAAGGCTTGCAGTAGAGAGGGGGGATTAGGTGTGCACATGTATAGAGATATAAAGACAGGTATAGTCTATGAGCATGGGGAATTCCAAAAACAAGTGTTGTCTTGGCAGTCAGATACATTTCTTCCCCTTGGCAGTCACAGAAGTGTCAGCCCCTCCCTTGGAGTGGCAGTGAAAGGACAAAACCAATGGAAATAAGCCACTGGATTGAGATCTGTGTGCTGCAGCAGATAAATTAAACTCATGTAATTCTGTGTATCCTCCTCCGTATGAACCAGACTGCAAGACATACAAACTTTATCTAGAGTTAGACAAAAAGAAGCATAGACACAGTGAAGGACAAGAGGACAGGGAGGATATGAAGGTTAAGATTCCCCTTTACTTTTAGTCTAGGAAAGGGAGAAGGAGTAGACTGATCCATGCGGCAGTGAGCACCCCTACAGAGAGAAGGAAGGACGAGACCAGGTGCAAGAGAGTAAGTTCAAGCCTTCAGCTTCTGGGATAGATTAGATCAGACAAAATAAGGAGCAAGCTAAGACAGAGTCTGGAGGTGAGGCAAAGATTAATCCAGTAAGGGTGTCAGAAATGACAGATGGGTGTGATTCTGCAATTACTCATAGTCAGTGGGTCACTTGGTCTGCTTATGAATTAAGAACTCTAATGAAGGAAAGTCCAAACCCTTATTAGAACCCTTATGGATTTGCTTAACACCCTAAATGTATTTGTACATATCACAATCCAATTTAGACAGATATATTGGTTTTGCTAAAAGCCGCATGTGGCAATTCAGACTACCATTTGATAATGGATCACATGGAGTGGAGGGAAGCAAATGTAGATCACAGAGACCAGTGTACAAGTAAGGTTCAAGCAGACTGGCTGAGTTGCTGTTGTTCCACTAAAAGTTGACCATGGAATATTTAGTAGCAAGGAAATTTCATGGAACACCCTAATCCAATTATTTGGAGGGGTGTCCCAATACTTTTGGTTATATAGTGTATGTCATAAGAGCACCATCCAATCATGGAACCAATTATTTTTGTAGATAGCTCATGCTTGCATGATTTGTTTCCTAAGTTCCTCAGGATAAGAAACTTCTAATGCACAGGAAGTTAATAACCTCCTGAAGGCAAATTTGCTCCCCACTAGGGTGGCCATTGTTAAGTGTGTTGCTCACAAATGACTAGCTAATGTTGTGGCAATGGCAAATGTTTTAGCAGATGAGATCACTAAAGCTGCTGTTTGGCAGATGTAGATGATAATGCACAGCGCTAATTTTATGATAACATATAAAATCGTGTAACATGTGATTATATATATCACAACATTAGTGAAATAATGAATATCAAATAAGTGAAGAAAATTCCAAAAATAAATATATAAACAACAACAGTTCATAAAGTGTCCATGTGTTTAACACATACATTTCAAGTGTCTTAGCATTCATATAATCATTCCATAAGTTTTCCACCACAGTGAAAATCAATGCCAGTGTTCAAAAATATATTCTTTGATCCACGGTTAATCACTGTAAGTGTCCCTCTCCCTGTGAAAACAGCACTGCTCTGCAATCACCAGATTTATATGACCCTCTATATCTAGATGGTCAAACACGCAGATATAACCAGCTCCTCCAAATCTTCCAGCCTCCTCTCTCAATTCCAAAGGACGTGATCAATCTCTCAAACCGTTTTGTCCACTATGTCTCCAAACAGCATCATTCAATTCCCCAAACTGGAAGAAATGATACTGCTCATGGTGTAGTATGTTTAGCAATTTTTTAAAAATGAACAAAGTATACTCACAGTTACTGTGAGTATACTTTGTTAATTTTTATAAATATTGAGATAGAGGGTCATATAAATCTAGTGAGTGCAGAGCAGTGCTGTTTTCACGGGGAGAGTGACACTTGCGGTTATTAACTGTGGATCAAAGGATATATTTTTGAACACTGGGCATTGATTTTCACTGTGGTACAAAACGTATGGAATAATTATACAAGACACTTGGAATTTATGTGTTCAACACATGGACACTTTATGAACTCTTGTTTATATATTTCTTGATTTTTTTTCTTATTTAATATTCATTATTTCACTAATGTTGTGATTTATGTAATCACATGTTTCAAGATTTTATATGTTATCATACAATTAGCGCTGTGTATTGTCTAGATATATGTCATTATTGTTGTGTTATTACTCATAGCATGAACAGCTTTTTGTCATATCGATTTAGCATCCTTTATTTTACCAAGCGTGAGATAGTAACAGTCTAATTTAACAGATGTAGATGATGCTTCTCTACATTTCAATGTAGTGCAGCAACCTGCCATAACTAATTCTCTCAGGCCTCCAAACTTTGGCTTCTGTCTTGAAGAGGAGACATTGGGAGTTCTTTACCTATTCCTTTTAGGTGGATGGAACCTACTCCAGCACCCCTAGTCAATGCAGTGAATGTGCACAAAACTGTGGGCAACCCATGGAACCGCTGGTTAAACCCTGTGGCCAAAATTGGCTTCAGCAAAGGATAAAACATCGACTTGGAAGAACAGAAGACCAGGTTGCAGCCGTATAGACCTAAAAAAAACAGATGCTTAATACTGAAAAGTCTAAGAAGCTCTCGCTGCCCTATTAGAGTAAGCTTAGCAGAAAAAGTGGGAACCTTGTCCAGTTGTCCTTCAACAGTGGTGTGGCAAATCCACCTGAAAAATGGTAAACCTTAATTTTGGGGAATCCTACCAGGAACCATATTCAATAACAAATAAGGAATTAGTATTTCCTTAATATAGCTATGCCATTTAGGTTAACACGGATAGCATGGACAACATCCAGACAACAGAGATCAGATTTCTTGCGGTGCACTGGCACAGGACACAAGAAAAGCAAAACAATGTCCTCATTCAGGTGAAAAATCAAAACTACCTTGGATAAAAAGGAAGGTCTTGGTCTCAAAGCAACATTGTACTTTAGAAGAACCAAAAGGAGGTCTTTACAGGACAGTGCTGCCAGACCTGAAATCCTCCAACCAAAAGGTAATTGCCAAAGCCAAAACAACCCTGAGTAGTCCATCACTGGAGCCATTTTTTTATCCCGATTAATCAAACCCACATGCACCCGTGAAACTCTCTGGACCCCTGGTGAGAGCCTGCACAACCCTCCTGAGACCTTGGAGACATTAGGCGGCGAACCCAGAGCAACAGAGTATGTAGCTTCATATTATTCTGCATTGCTGTAATATGTATTGCTGGGATTTGTAGTCCTCTATAGCTGATGCTGTTCTGCATTGCTGTATAATGGTATTGCTGGGAATTGTAGTTCTCTATAGCTGTTGGTATTCATTATTGCTGGGATTTATAGTCCTCTATAGCTGATGGTATTCTGCATTGTTGTTTAATGTATTGCTTGGAATTGTAGTTCTCTATAGCCAATGCCATTCTGCAATGCTGTACAATGTATTTCTTAAATTTATAGTCCTCTATAGCTGGTGGTATTATTCTGCATTGCTGTATAATGTGCTGAGATTTGTAGTCCCTCTACAGCTTTGAGTTAGTGGCAGAACTACCAGGGTCACAGCAGTCGTACACGCGCACAGCACTGACGAGGCATCCCTCCACTACCAGTGCGCTTTAATTTTCCTCAACCGATACATTTCTCTGCCGCGTCACTTCCAGGTGCACATGTTATGAAGAAAGGGGGTCATGAAAACAGCTGATTCAGATAACTCGGCCCCACTGGAAGTGACACAGTCGAGAAAATGTATAGGATCGAGAAAAATTATAGAACACTGACTTTGACACTATCCAGCCCCTCCCACTAACCTCCCACAGCTCACAGCCCAGAAGCATGGACAGCCAGCGGCGGTCTACAGTGGGCGAGGGTGCCTAAGTACCGGACATGAAGCGGAGTAAGGCCAGAACCATGTAAGGAGCCCAGTGGGAGGAGAGCACCATCCCCCAGCTAGTCGTCCCTTTCATGGACTTACTAGGAGTCCTCACATCTCCCGGCCATTCGCACTACCGTTACATGGACGGCAAAAGTGGCAGGCAGCCACTAGGTTGTACTTGGCCCCTGGGCTAAAAGTTGCCAGTCAGCCCCTGGTTCCAATAGAACACTAACAATCTTTCTTACCTATGGATCATCTACCCCCCACTAATTCGGCAGTGAACCAATCTGATGGCATAATGGAAAAAAATAAATGTCATGGTTTGGAAGAATAGTTGCAATTAAAATGCCCCTTTTGTCTAAAATACTGTACTTCTTCGAATCTCCTTCCCTATATCCCAGTTCCTACGAAAAAATGTTCAACTTTATAAGGGGCTCTAATACCACAAGAAACACCCCCATTCACCTTTTACAAACCTAAACTCCAAGAAGGACCGGAGTTTGCCCACTTTCCAGTTACTACCATATGGCCCAAACTTCCCAACTAACTCTACTACATGCCAACACAAATGCACACCTCTGGGTTAGTGTGGACGCCTACTAAAGTGCAGCAACATGATCAATAATCTACTGTGTCTCCCTTTAACCAACAGGACACACCTCCCCAAGATAATTCTACCCCACCCCTTTAAAAGCTTGGGACAGTGTAAAATATTCCAGCAAGCTATTGTCTTTCACTGGCCCCTAGCCTTGGGGTGCAGGAGCAGTGAGGCACAATTGAAAGAGAGCTCCATCATGGATGAGCAGGAAAAGAAAGGAGCAAGGAACAACGTCAGTAAGAGTCCTAGTTATAAAGTGTAATACACCCTGCAGGCAGATCTAGGATCGCAACTGTGGAGAGGGGGTTGGAGTACGGTTTTGTCAGTAGGCGGTCTCTTTTATACTCTCTCAGCAACTTAGAGATGGGTATGAGACCGGTAACATCATATAACCGTGGATGTTGGATAAGGGGTTCGGAACCCCAAAGAAAGACTAACAGTGTAACTAGCAGCAATATGCCCAGAGGTAGCACCTGTCAGTTCTGTATAAGCAGCTGAGTTATACGTTCAATCACTTAGAAGGTGTGGGAAATGTTTACTGATTTTAATCAAAGGCTGATTACAAGTCTTCCCCTTGATGTAGCAAAGCAACACTCTCCACACTATAGCAAGACAACTCTCTTCAATATTTAGCAAGCGTGGCCCTTTGTAGTAATAGCATAATAAGGTAGCCCACTATAACCCAGTTCTTGGAAGTTCTTATTGTCAAGGTTTCAACAGACAGGTTACTATGAGATGTAGTAATAGTATTGGGCTGGAGACAAGCCTTGCCCCCTGAAACCAGGTTACTTGCGGTTATGGTGCTGCCAGTGTCCTGTGGAGCCGATCCTGTGAATACTGCGTGGCTCGGTTTGCCTTTAGTGGTGCTGGGGGGTTCGGGTGTAGAGTCCCTTGGTCAGTCTGTGGATGCAGGGACGTGAATCTTCAGCGTTCACTGTCACCAACAGTTGGACGCCGAAGATTCGGCTAGCCGCGGCTTAAGAAGCTTGTGCGCGTGCGCGGGAAGGGGGAGCTGGGACGCGCCGTGCGCGTGCGCGATCCCGTCTCGCGGCGCCGGAACGATCTGCGGTAAGTTTCTTACATAAAGTTACCCTCTCCTTTCCACTAATTGGTAAGGAATAGTGTAGAAAGTCACCACACACACAAAGGAGGGGGCCCTTTAAGCACACGCTGCCCTTATGCACCACTCTGCTAAAATCTACTAATGATTTTAGTGAGTCTTTAGAGTCAGGGTAAACTTCAGAGACAGGATCAGGACAAAGCACTGCCATGGTTCTGGACCTGGAAAGCATGCCAATAGTGATATGTCCAGTCAGAGCTGGGAGGCACAAAAGACAGGATCCAATACCCAGAGGGCACTTCCAGGTGTGCCCTGCAGAGACATGACCCTGTAAGACACATTGAGATCCACAAACAGGCTGACTGGGATACCCTGGGGGCAAGTATGAAGCTGAACAAACAAGTAGGCTGCTGGGTGAATATCCAGGATCTGGGATTTCAGTATGACACTACTCGCAGCTGCTGCTAAAAGAATATTTGGATTCAAAGACTTTATTCAGCAGAGATAGAGAGAGAGATGTTTATTTGCTCAGGACACTCACATAAACAGGGTTCACCGAGTATATGCAGAGGTATAGCTGCTAGATGAAGCCGTGCCTTTGTTTTTTTCTAGTGTCCAACCTACTAAAGACTGGAGTTATACTCCGCTGTTGAAGACTGGGAGAAAATGATTCTCCGTAAATGATCCATAGTCTTTGATACAAAGACAACAATTAGTCCTTGGAGTACTGAAAACAACCACAGAAAAAGGTCTAGTTTTTGTAAAAAGAAAAAGATCCTTAGGATTAGAATGGTTTTGTGTAAAGCAAATTCAATAAAACTGTAAACCTGTTACTAACTAAATTTTAACAATGGTAACAATCTTGCCGAGATGGATAAATGAAGAATAACAGAAGGGCTACAATATGTATCCTGGAGAAATTGCTACTGATCTTACCTCCTGTACCAACCATGTGACAAAAAGCCAAGGCATCTAGTTGTAATATTAGAAATAAGTTAAAAGAGTTCCAAGTATCCCACTGTTAACTGTATTTGCAATTAAAAAAGACCTGTATTTTAATCATGTGTAAGGGGTATAAAAAAACGAAATATAAAGCTTCTCCAGACTATACACGTGTCAGAAATCCCAACACCTAAACACCAATATATTTTTAAAAATGCTAAAGTATTTACATAAACATTCCATTCTATCCAATTACCTCATTGATGAACCTATGGTAGTAATAAACCTTAAGGTACCAGGACTTGTGAAGTCACCACCCAGCGTTTTTCATTCTGTCTTCCTGGGCCATGTGCCTAAGCTTGGCCCACAGGAAACTACACATCTCATCATGCATTGAGATGTTAGTTCCTCGTTTTCCATTACCTGGGCAAGTCTGTAGGTGGTGTGCGGGTCTGTGATTTTAGTGGGGACCAATCCAGTGCTCTGTCACTGCCCTACTACATGCACAGCACAATCAGTGTAAACCACTCTGACGAGATTACATCAGCCAAAGAGCCCTGGAACTACACAGGAGCGGAGATGGGACCACTGATTTGGCTAGAAAGTTTCTTCTTAAAAGGAGATTTATGGGGTGACACTGAAGCTGTCACAGGTCGGCTCTATTGATCGGGAAGTCAGCTAACACATAACACGGATCGCAGATTTCCCGATCCTCTCCCTGCAGAGAGCGGTGACAATCAGTCACCGCCCCTGCAGGGATTCACCTCCTCCCCTTCTGTTTCTCCAGTGCTGACTGAGGGAACGGACAGGGGAGGGGGCAGGGTTAGCTGGCTCTGCCTTTAGAGAGGCAGAGCCAGCTGTCAATTAGCCAGTGGGGTGGATCTCGACAGTATTGAATGTCCTCCCATGACCCTGAAAACAACTACCGTGTTTTCCCGAAAGTAAGACCTACTCCGATAGTAAGACCTAGCGCTATCTTCAGTGATTTCTGTAATATAAGACCTCCCCCGAAAATAAGACCTAGTGTCTTTTTTCGTGCAAAAAAGAAAATAAGACAGGGTCTTATTTTCGGGGAAACACGATATATATATATATATCGTGTTTCCCCGAAAGTAAGACCTAGCGGATTTCTGCAATATAAGACCTACCCTGAAAATAAGACCTAGTGTCTTTTTTCGTGCAAAAAAGAAAATAAGACAGGGTCTTATTTTCGGGGAAACACGATATATATATATATATCGTGTTTCCCCGAAAGTAAGACCTAGCGGATTTCTGCAATATAAGACCTACCCTGAAAATAAGACCTAGTGTCTTTTTTCGTGCAAAAAAGAAAATAAGACAGTGTCTTATTTTCGGGGAAACACGGTATGGGCAAAAAAAGGTTGCCTCATAGTTCTCCTTTAAAGGTAAATGCACATGTGCCTACAATAATTGAAAAGATAGATTTTGCCTGGAGGGGGGCTTTAAAACCAACGACTACCTAGATAACTAGATTTGAATTTATGAACTTTTTTTAAGAAAAAACTTTTAACTTTACAGTACATTGAACTTTAAAAAATAATGCTATAATTTTCTGATGCAAACTGAATACAATAGAAATGGAGCTCTTAGACTTAGTAGTGGAATTATAAAAAAGTAATGGTCAATGGTGAACACATATGTTTATTCATGCAACCAGCCATCATCCTTTTACCCCAATAAGAATTATCCCTATTGGTAATTTTTTGTGCATATGCCGTAAGTGGTCAGACAGAAAAGAATATGAAAAGGATGCAAAAGAATTAAAAGTGAGATTTAAAAAAAAAAAAAAAGAGAGGGATTAAGATTGGACTTTGGAGATATGTATGCATGATAAACTATGTGGGATAAACCATATGAATAAAAAATTGTATACGCCACATATGAAGATAAACTTTGCAATCTTTTAAGCCTAGTTGGGATAGTACCTTGCCATTGATTAGAGATACATCCCAGTAACAAATACGATTGAATGTATATTAACAATTTAAAACTTAAAATTACTATTATCAGTGTAGTAATAAGAAATACAAAGAAGTTGTAAAGAACAAATAAAAGCAGATATGTTATTTGAAACATATGAGATATTTAGGTATTTTATTATGCTGGCATAATATTCTTTATTATGCTGGCATAAATTCTCAAAAAACAATAAAATGGATAATATACCTTATTTTGTAATATCCATTGATAGCATCCATAGGAAGTAAATCATATACTGTATAACAAATTGGTATATTAATATAATTGCTATATTAATTGTTATATTAAAGTGACATTAAACCCTCAGATTTTTTAACATAAAACAAAACTGTAATGTGTGCCTTACTGCAATCCATGGTAGTTTCCCTTCTCTTTGCTGCTCTTCCTTTTAAATCTGTATCTCTTCTCATGCTGGGCAGAACTTCTGTTTTGCAGCAGACTGCCTTGTCTCTGGAATGGATACATGGTGTCTGTGTGCAGGTTCACAACCTGAGCCAGCACTACAGGAAGAGGCACTCAGCTGCAAATGGAAGTTCTCCCCCAGTATGAGAAGAGATAAGGATTTAAAAGGAAGAGCAGCAAAGAGAAGGGAAACTGCCATGGATTACAGTAAGGCACACATTACAGTATTGGTTTATGTTAAAAAATCTGAGGGTTTAATGTCACTTTAATATGTTGTGGATCATATATAACAAGTTAAGATAAGGCAAAGTGAAGTTAAATTAAGCGAAGACACCATATATGAAAAGGATCTGGGCTGAAGGGTGTTTTATCAATAGAGGTAAACATATATTGTTGGCCATGTAGGCAGTCAGTGGTTTCTATATTGGTGTTTAGCTATTGGTATTACTGGCACATATATAGTCCGGGAAAGCCATGTATGAAAATTATCATGTCCCTTACTTATGATTAAAATACAGTTTAATATAATCCTTTTGCAAATTTAGTTAACAGTGGATTACTTGGGTCCCTACTTCTTAAAAAGAAAATTAGTGTTGAGATTGGCTGATCCTGCCATTCAGCTATTATCAAATGATGAAAGGCCAAGGCTTTTAATCATGTGATCAGTGCTGGATGATGCAGAATTCTCTCCAAGAAAGGTTAGTATTTCAGTGCTTATGTGACCAATAATCTCCAAAATGATTAAGATAGAATTATATAGGTCTAAGTTAAGGTTCCATTCACACTTTAGGGTTTAAAATACAGGCATATCAACATACATGCTTAAATGCATTTTGAAGTGTTTTTCATGTGCTTAAGATAATGTTTCATGTTTTATATACGTTTAATAGCATTGTGTTAAAATGGGTAGACACCCAACAACACACCAAAGATATTAAAAGCACTTAGATGTATGTTTTCACCAAGATTTACACATTTTCCTAATCAAATCTGTGTGAATCTTGGGTGAAAGATGTGTAAATCTTGGTGAAAACACATGTAAGGGCTTTTAATACCTTAATCTTGGGTAAAGGTTGTATAAATCTTGATAAATAAACCCCTAAAAATTGCAGTACAAAAAACCTTTTTGACAAAATAAAAAGCTGGTTTAGTGATCTTTTCAAATGCTAGTTGTAATTAAAAACAACTCCAGGTAAAAATCTGAACAACCCATGCAGTGGTGGGGCTACCCCTCACTGCAAGGGTTAAGTGCTAGTTTATGCCTAGGGTCAAAAACATCAAAACCCAATCTTGCAAGCCGGACGGCTGTGGCCGTGCTCCCTCCTGCCTGTCTCCTCCTCTGGGGCAACAATAGTATGTTCCTCGGCATCCTTACATGCTATACACTGTGTATAGAATGTGAAACCTCAGGGACTTTGGACTGCTGCAGCGAAAAGGGAGAGAGGCTCCAGGGATCGGACTAAGAACAAGCCACCTTGGAGGATCAGGTGAGTATAACTTTATTTTTGACCCTAGGAAAAAACAAGCACTTAAAAGTGACACTATACTCAGGCGTTAAATCCTAGAAATGCATTCAAGTACCCTAACTATTAACAAAATGTAGCTTCTTTGTGTATAACTCAGCTGTAGATCCTCAAATCATCTCTGAATATGTACTGACGCTGTCCTTCCTTCTGGAGGGTGGCTACTTTTGTCCCCCATGGTCCCTGTGTGTGTTGTAAAGTAGCCGCGCTACTACATTAACCCTTGCAGTGTGGGGGTAGTCCCACTGCAAGTGTTGATACAATTTTTACCTGCTTTAACTATTAGTTTCCTGTGTAGTAAAATAATATTTCCAAATAACTAAAGAGTTCACCTTGAGTAGGTGGATGAGGGTCGCCCTCGTAGCTGGTCTATCTCTAACTGCATGCGTTCAATTTCAGCCATTAGCTGCTCCTAGAGGAGAAAAACAAAGTGTTTAATGCAACAATTCAATATTTGATGAAGACAGGCCGTACTCTTTACTAAGGAAAACAGTTGACATGAGACATACATAAAAAGACAACAATAAAAAAAACTGTCAGGGAAATTAAAATATAACTGAACAATATTTAAAATTAACTTATCTCCCACATGGAGGAGACAAAAATCTGTAAGATTTTAATAACTATTCCCCTACTCAAATATACTGTATAATAGTACTCACGATTTTAGAACAATTAGCTCTAGCCATTTGTGAACTGCCTGACATACATACACATACAGGGTGCTGTTTCAAGGTGCCCTTGAATGGAAGCTATAAAGCTTCTGAGAAAAAAATCATAAGCTTTTAAAATAATATATTGACACAAGGCAAGACATTTGGGGGATCATAAAATAAAATATGAAGGACAGCGTCCAGCACACATTGAGAAAAGGAACACAAAGAATCGTTTTTCCTACCAATGTTTGTTCTTTAAAAATTAACAAAATGGTATTTTCTCACAGGGGGGACATATTCTTTTCTCATAAAAACAAAAATAACTTGTCAGGAAGATTTAACGTTCTCTTAGTGCCCTTTCACACAGGCATTCTGATCAAGTCAAGTCTCCCTGTCAGGCAGATCTAATCAGGAGCCCAGTGTTAGTCTATAGGCAGCCAGATCTAAACAGACGGGCGTTAATTTACATCTGATTACCCTCGTCCCTAGCCAGGTCCGGAAAACCACATGTCTGACTCCCCATAGACCAATATGGGTCTGGTCTTTTGTGATGGAGGAGAAAAACTGGACAGACACAGGTATCACAACGGTGACATCCATTTCAAACTGCTTCGATCAGCAGGGGATCCGTGCATGGGTCCCCTGCTGATCAGAACTGACGGTGATCATGTGAAAGGGGCCTTACTCCCATCTTCAAAACTCTCACAGATCTGCATTTGCTTAGGCTGTCACGCACTGCCCCATAGACATTAGAGCATTGCTCTGGCAGAAAATGACCAGACTGGGAAATTCGTAATCTAATGTCTATGAACATCATAAATCAGTTGTGATATATGATACAAAAGCTAAAGTAAAAAACTGGATAGTTTCCAAAACTATCAGACTGCAGTTTGTTACCAAGACAACTGCATACATAATTAGAAAAGCTTCAAAATTGCAATCTGAAAAACAAAGGTAGGTCCCAACATCAAGAAATTGTTGCTTTTTGGAAATGCTAAAATAGAAAGAGACTTTTGTTATTGTTAAATTGATAGAAAAACTGCACTATAATAATGTGCCCCCTGATAAAGAAGGCAGTTTAACTCTTCTCACCTGCTGCCTGCAATGCCAGTCTCTGCAGTAGTGAAGAGAAACCACCAGCTGAAGGTTCAAAAGAATCCAACACTTTGAATGGAAGAAGAGACACCAGCACTTGATTGAAGATCAAAGAACATGTGTTTATTCTTCAGACATCACATAAGACAAATGTTGCCAGTGTTTCAGGGCCTTGCAGGGTCCCTCCCTCAAGGCAGTACAGTCACCAATGACTTAACTGTATTGCCTTGAGGAAGAGACCCTGAGAGGCTCCATAATGTTGGCAATATTTGTCTTATGTGACATTTCAAGAATAAAACACAAATATTTATTTTCTACAAATCCAGTGCTTTTTTTTCCTATTGTGGTATTGCATGGCACCATCTGTTGCTGTCACTACTAGCACCATGTTATTACACCAGTCACAACACTGGAGCTTAGAATCATACTATTTCAACACTTTCAGGACATAAATGCCCTTGTTACCCTATGCATGTTGTGGTTCCTCCCACTAGCCCTCACATCACGACAGGACACAGCCTGAGTAGGGGCCTGCGGATTTACAGCCAGTGGTTCATCCTTAATACTGCAGAGCTTAGCAGCAGCTGCACAAGAGGTAAGTATTAAACTGTATTACAGTAAATCTAAAGTTAACTGTAGAGCCTTTTTCCTCTAAAACACCTAAAAAAAACAAAAAACAGATGTTCCATGCCATTGAAGGAATGTTTAAGGAATACCTATTAACACCTGCCCTGTTGGTGGCAATGTCATACACCTCCAAGGTGTATATGAAAGTAATGTCATGGCCTTAACAATCATTTTAGACAGTGTTTAGTTACATGTTGTGCCTGTGTATGCTTCCATACAAACCTTGCCCAGAAGAAGCTCATCCTGAAGCTTTTTCATGTTAGCTATCTCTTCTGATAAAGTGTTCTGACATAAAAGAAGTAAGCAAATGCAAGAGAAGAGAAAACAAGTTTAGATGCAAGTTGGAGAGAGAGCCGATGAAGAGACACTGTCTCAAGAAATCCAAGTAAAGTCTTAGCTGGTTAGAAAACAGTAGCAAACAATAAAAGAAACTAAAGACAGACTATTACATTTATTACAGTATTGTATTTTAAATATTAAGCCCTCTGAAAAAATAAATAAGGGTACCAACTCTTAAAAGATGTACGGTATATTAAAAGCTGTACCATAAACTAGAGGTTGCTTGGCTGTCTTGGTGACCCTCTGGCTTTAATGTGTTAAGTGACAGTCCTAGAAAAAGTATGGAAATCAGGTGTTCTGACTATACTCTGCCTTCACTTGCTGCATTCTTGTTCAAAGTAATTTTTAAAACATGAGACAGCCAGACAACTAGCTTTTTTTTAGAATAGGACACTGTGCTGCCTTGAGAATGGGCCCCAAAATGTTGATATATTTGACCTATGTGATGTTATTTGCAATAAATTATACTTTCTTTGCATATTTGAGTGCTGGTGACCTATCTTTACATCTCTGAGGTTCTGCACGGCACTATCAGTGGCAGTCATTTTGAGCACCTACCTTATTTACATCAGTTACAATGCTGTATGGTGTGCAGCAGGCACCTTCAACAATTTAAATCCAAAACAAATATACCTTAAATGGAGGAAATGCTGTTCCAGGCCAGACTTTTGATCATATGACTCGTGTAAGAGGGAGCCTGGAGCAGCATTTTCTCCAGGAAATGTGAGTAAGCATTTTAGCCCTTCCATTGCTTTTTCCAAACTCGACCAGACTGTTAACATAGCATTTTTTTAAATATTTAAGTTATGATTTTATATTGTGTCAAACACAAATACATAGCTAAAAGAATGTAAAAATGGACATGTCTTCCTATATTACTAAATACTGACTTTGGTGTATATGAACCATGTGTGGAACAGTTGTATTAGCATATTGTTTTAATTTGCTACTTTTATGATTGATGCTGTATTTGACAAACTGAATTATATATTGTATTGCATGAATATTTTGAAACTCACACATACATTCACAATGTGCAAACTGACATTATAGAACAAAATATACAATGATGGGAATTTATCAAAACTGGAGCAGACAAAATCTGGAGCAGCTGTGTATGGCAACCAGTCAGCTTCTATCTTTCTTTTTCAAATCTTAAAGGAGAACTATGGGGTCAGTGTTTTTCCCCATAGTTCTCCTTAGGGAACCCTATGTATTCCTTTCCCTCTCTGTTGTTTAAATATAGTAAGCCTGCACACACCCCTGATGAAGAAGGAGATACCCTCATAATGCAAAGGGGATAGGACAGTGGGAGCACAACAGTTGTCATAGAAGGGACCATAACCTAGCTAACTCAGTTTTGTATGCTGTCCTTAGGCAGATGTGTACTATTGGGGAGTCTGTTGCTTTGAATGCTTTTTATCTTATATGCTTGTAAATAGTTTTTAACATTTTAAATAAAGGTGCTCTGATTTATTGTTCATATAGAAGTGGTCTGCCAACCACCCAGCGCAAGGGCAAAAGAAGAAGCAGGGTGTGTGAGAGATGTAGCACATGGAAGCAACATGCTGGGGAGAGTGGCCTGAAAGTGAGTGGCCTGGAACACAGAAGCAGAGGATTGGACTGAGAATGAGACTGTCCACAATGGGGATATGGGACTGTAGCTAGAGTTTCAGGTTTGATAGTAGGTATTGCTCACGTTCTCTCCCAGAGGATGGTATGCGGAGACTTTGGCTGTATGAACGAGACTGGCTTGTAAATACTGCCAATCCTTTGGTGGAGATTGCCGTTTACCCAGTAGGAAAAGCTTTGTATGTGAATAGTACTAGCACAGTGCAGGATCTTTTTGCTGTGTTCCTAGCTGCAATCTATATACTATACTGTGGTGAGATAGATATATGACTCTTCATTAGATGAGAAAAAGAGATTCTCTGGAATAAATTGTGGAGATTGCACATATTTATCATCTGAATTACCTTATTAATTGTATGCGGTTAAGCTGAAATCTGGGAATCTGTGTACAGGGTTACTATATTTGAACAATACAGAATGAAAGTAGCGTGAAAAATATCTGGTTCTATTATTTTATATAGTAGACTCTTTTAAGTGGTCATTTGCATCTGGTGTTCCACCTTAAAGTGATACTAAACTCAGGAGTAAAATCTTAAAAATGCATTCAAGTACCCAATTAACAAAAATGTAGCCTATTTGTGCAATCCTCAAATCATCTCTGAATTCATACTGATACTGATTCATACTGTCCTTCCTTCTGGAGGGGGGCTACTTTTGTTCCCCATGGTCCCTGTGTGTGTTGTAAAGTTCCATTTTTGTTCATAGTTAGGGTACTTGAAGGCATTTTTAAGATATAACTCCTGAGTTTAGTGTCACTTTAAGCTTAAAGTGTTTGATCGGTGTTAGAGATTCTTTCTAAATTATGCTTAACACTGTAACTGTTTGAGATTTTTTTAATGCAATAATCTTTTTATGAGGTACAAAAGATTGTCCCTGTCCTTGAGGAAACCTATTTTCTCACCACTATACCCTAACATTTGAGTACAGGTCTGCTTTAAAGAGTAGCCAAATTTTAACATATATATGCAGAGGAAATGTATGCATTGGAATTGTTTACCTACCAAAAGGAACTGTAAGTTTGCGAAGAGGCTCTTCTCATACTCACCCCTGCTGGTGGACAGCATAAGCAGGATAACAATATATTTTTAAATCTACAATTCTCCGGTCTGCCACACTACCCCACCTTTTGTCTGCTAATTGAAATGCTTTAGAACAGTGATGGCGAACCTTGGCACTCCAGCTGTGCCAAAACTACAAATCCCAACATACATCTGCCTCTGGGAGCTATGTCTGTGGCTGTCAGAGCCTTGCAATGCCTCATGGGACTTGTAGTTCCAAAACAGCTGGAGTGCCAAGGTTCGCCACCACTGCTTTAGAATATCATCCCCCAAAGGTCTCTCCTTCCTGTAAACACACTGAAGTACCTCCTTTCACCCATCAGCTAAGAGTGCAGGCTATGCCACTGCAAGCATAAAGGAGAAATATGGGGAGAGTGAAATATAATCACTCCCATATTTAGAACCGACTTGTGACACTGCAGCTGTCACACTTCAGCTCTATTGATCAAGAACTGAGAGATCAAATACCGCCAATCACATCCTGATTTTCTCCCTGCAAGGAGCGGTGACTGTCAGTCACCACTCCCTGCATGGATTCCCCCCTCCCCTCTCCGTTCTTCCAGTGCTGACTAAAGGGATGTGCGGGGGAGTGGCGGGCACAGCTTTAGAGAGGCAGAGCCAGCTGTCAATAATGCAGCAGAGTGGATCCCGACAATATTCTCGGGATCCGTCCTGGTTTCAGCGCAGTCAGAATATAGCGGAGAATAGCTTGCTATATGCTGAGTTTTGGGTGACAGGAGGACATTAGTAAATGTCTCCCTGTGACCCTAAAGAAAACTATGGCAAAAAAAGGTTGGGCCATAATTATCTTTTAATGTCAACATTCGGCTGTCTTATGGCAGCTTGGTATAAAAAAGAAAAAAGAAAGATTTCAGCAAGAAGCAAGAGCTTAGCCAAAACATAATTTAATTTAATGAAGAAATACATAACAACTATTGCAGCTGAACTTAGCTGAACTATTTGTCAAGAGATGGTTTCTGACAGTAGTAGTCTCTTAGAAACCTCATTGTCAAGGTTATGTGCAAATTGTTTTGATCTAGAGAACAAAACACAGTTATGGCAATGATCAGTCCCTTAGTGGATCAGACATGTACCTTCTCTTCCAGGGCTCCCATTCTCTCCTTAAGATGCAACTGCAACCTCTCGTTTGATTCAGACAGGAGTTTATCGACTGTTTCCGATAGACGCTTGTTGTGCTCATCGTTCATTCTTTCCCTTTGACGGGCCTATAGAAGACATCATCAGGCACATGTAAAAGACTTAAAACCAATATGACTTCTAATAGGAAATCTGATTGGAAAATTGTAGTACTGCAGGCACAATTTGCTGTCTAGTTTTGGGTATAGTCACCAAGGGTTTGAACTTAGTTTCAGTGGCAACTGTGCAAGTTAAAAACTCCTTTCGCTGGGGAGATTTATTTTTCACTTACCATTGAGTCTCTAGGACAAAAAGTAGTAAGAAATCCCACAAAGGAAACATAGGAAGCAATAAAAAAGGTTCTAGCTTTTCTCCATATTATCCAAGACTTTACCACCAGGTTAGCCGCATACCTCAAACAAGCATGTGTATGTTAGGTGCCCCAAAACTTCACAGGATGCTTGCTTGCTTTAGATCAGCAACTCACTAAACTAGTGAAGCCAGGGTGAGAATGACAGAACTGGAGCCTGCACCTTCAAAAACAAGTCAGCATTGGTGGCTCATATAATTCTGACAGATTCCCATTTAATGCAAACAAGCTTAGTACGTTGTATTTTTAATAAAAGGTTTAATGAATATTATGCAATGTTACATGTACTTAGGGCAGCTGTATTTGCCAATTATATTTACATGATTTATTTAGCAGAACAAATGAAGTCCATAATGATTTACTGAAGAGAATGCAAACCTCAGGTGGCTCATCATTTGTTCAGATGCTGACTGCAATGCCTAGCACACATACACATAGCCAATTAATCAATAGAAATATGACTGCATGGTATAGCAAGCAATAAAAGGGTACAAACCTCATCAATTATTGGTTTCAGATCAGCTCTGCAATAACTTAAAATATGAATTTATGAGTAGACTGTCTGTCTTACTTTGTATTTTGATTCTTTTTTTAATACTTTAGTTTTCCGCAAAGTGTATATAACACCTCAAAGTACAGTCATCAGTTAATACCAAAAATAGAGCAGTAAGAATCGTTTTACACATACCAAAAAATGAGACAAGGAGAACTACCATAAAGATACCATTATAAATAATGAAAAGGATATATAGAAAACACTGTGAAAAGGAACCAAAACACCCATAAAGGAATTTTTTTTAAAGATTTTTAGGACCCATTGCCCTTTGTGAGTTTACCTGTTTATCATTACCAGACCATGACCAAAAACTTTGTGCAGATGGTTTTGTTTCATTTTAGGAGTATTGGGTGTAATGCTAAGGGGGGAGGAATAATAGTGTGAGAGAAAAGAGGTGGGGGAGAAGGGGTCACTTTGGTAGGGAGGGGAGAGATGGTGAAAGGGGAGCAGGGAGATGGAGAAAGAAGGTTGGGGGCAGAGAGGAGGCAGTCTCACTTCAGTCCTCCTCCAGGAGTTAGAAAGACAGGGGACAAGCATCAGACTTCCCCACGGGCCATTCCACCATTGGTGTGATTAAGCTGTAAAAACAGATTGCTTGGTACCATGGTGTATTCTTGGGCGAACGTTAATTGTATCCAGTAAAACCCCATCTGCCTAAAGGCATCTGGTTTGTTTTTAAGTGCTAAAGTTAAGTCTTCCATGTATTGTTGTTTATCCGGATAAGCCAGTGGGCAAGTTTGGGAGGGGAATACAGACTTTGGCTGCATTGAGAAGATGGAAAAGTAGAGACTTTTTGTATCTAGATTTTGGGATTGGCGCAAGGTAAAACAGATAAGCCGTCGGGTTGTGGATAAGATCAATATTTGTGAGTTTGAAAATTACCTGGGTGACCCATATCTAGAACTGCTGATTTTTGTCCCAAATAATGGGTAAAAGAGAGCCCTTGGTTGCCCTATGTCTCCAGCTTGTGTCCTTGGTGCCTGGGTAAATACGAGGGGTTCTTTAACACCTCATAATTTTTCATGGTTATAAGGAGGGGTGATGGTAAAAGTGAATAATATGGTCCTTTTGTTTTGGGGAGAAGGTGGTGTTAAAGTCCCTCTCTCATTTCTGTAGGTAGGAGTTACATGATAGTTTGCAGTTTGCCAAGAGTAATTGGTAGGACACAGAAAGCATACCTGGTTAAGTGCAGTTCTCCTAAAAGGGATAAGTGAAGTCAAAATAACTTGTAATCCGGTAACAAATGTAGGAAATGCAAAAGCTGGCTGCACCTCCAGAAAACCAATTCTACTGCATACGAGTCCGATTGTGGAGGGTCAAGCAACTGTGCGCCTGATGAGGAAGAGAAGCATGCCGCCCTAAATCCTTTGCATACCACCCTGGAGTTAAAGTCAGTACTGGACTGGCCTTGATATCCTGTTTTAGGGGTTGCTCCTTTCCCTATGGTGTCGCCCTTGTGTGTGCTAGTAAGCTGTGTGTGTGTCCAGAATCACAGGCAGAGCAAGGCAAGCCACTCCTGTGACCTCTGTTCCCCATTCCCTCCTTCTCCTTCCATCTCCCTTCTCCAAGCTGGCAGATGAACAGCTGTTTGGAAACATGATGACTGTAAGTGATTGGGCAAAAATGTAAAGAAATACTTTGCTGGGCAATGTTTATTTGTTTGAGGTGGATTCATTGTGGAAAAAAGTTTGAGAGTTTAGGACTACTTTAAATACTTCATCATTATGGCTAGGGGAGAATTGAGAGTAACGTATAATGGGTGACATGGGGAAAGAGAACTGTGCAATGTCCCAGTTACGGAATAAATTGCCAAATGTAAGGAGAGTGGAGTAGATCAGCTGGTATAGTGTTTAGAGTTCAGGTATGCAGCCTTGCCTGCCCAGGGTGCTCCCTATAGCAGGAATGGAAGGAAGCTAAAAGCTTATCATCTTGATGGCAGCACCAGTCAATTATTCTGATAAAGTCGGTAGCGTCATGATAGAAGATGGGGTTCTAGAAGCCAATGACACCTTTAGTTTTGGGTAAAATCAGTACGACGTTTGTAATACATGGAGCATTATCTGCCCAATTAGATTGTATGAATGCTGTGCAAAAGAGTTTTCAGAAAGCTATGAGGGACTGGAATCAGAAGGGTTTGCATCAGATAGAATAATTTGGGCCGAACAAGTACGTTCACTGTAAATTCATTTTTTTGATTTTACATAAGGAGACAAAATTCAAGTCTAGAATATTAGAGGGGGGTCGTATGGATTTGTGTACCCAAATATGTGATCGTGGCTTGGACCCACTTGAAAACAAAGTATGGCTTCAGTAAACCAATGGGTTCCATTGCAAAGGAATATATTCAGAGCTTCTGATAAATTTGTAAATGTATCTTATTATTAGATAGGAAGTGGAAAGTCTGGAGTTACCCAAGAGCGCGGCAAGTGAGAGAGGGGCTGCCATCTGAAAGGGTTAGGCACAGTGGGAGTCAGGGTGACAGGAGCTAGATAAGGAGTGAAAGGGAGGGGGATTTAAAGTGAAGGTGGGTAGAAGAATAGAAACAGGAGAATAAGGAGGTAATAGAGTGGGTAACTGGGAGTTCTATTTCAACATGCCCAGTAAAGCTTTATGCATTTTTTTAATAATTGTACCTATACCATTAGGCTGTGTTTGAGCTATAAACAAGCTATTCTGGGGTAAAGGTGGCCACAGAGGGATATAGTAAGCAATGATCTTCATGACCCACTATCCTAAAATGAGCCATACACTTGTTTTTTAGTTTTTTAATAGACAATAAACACATTCCTTCTGTTGTATGGTTGCAGTACTGTACCTTGCAAATGAAATTCCAACTC
Source organism: Nanorana parkeri (assembly GCF_000935625.1). Lineage (NCBI taxonomy): Eukaryota > Metazoa > Chordata > Amphibia > Anura > Dicroglossidae > Nanorana > Nanorana parkeri. The sequence goes on from NW_017307015.1 coordinate 466,937, forward strand.
CAGCCAAATATTTTTTTATAGATAGAGTGGAGAAGACAGGATGTTAGGCATAATCTCTCCAATAAGGACACAGGATTAAAACCTGACAAAATGTTTTTCTCGAATTAAGGTAATTTTTGCTTATTGTACTAATGACTACTAACTAAAGCTCTCTAGCAGAAGTGGGGTAGTGCTGGCCTTTTAGGTTGCTTTTTTTTGTTGTATCTAGGGTCCCTCTCCTGCAGATGGCCATAAAAACCCACACTTCAAATGACTTAAGCGGTGTCCCTCAATAACCAACAGATACATGAAAACTTTATTTTCTTAAATGCAAACAAATTAACTGCATTATGAAAAAAAAAAGTTTGGCATGTTTGTGGTCTCTTGCTCACCCTTTGCAGTTCCTGGTTTTTTTCTTCCAGTTGAGCTTCGAGCTGGCGGAGTCTCTCCTCAAAATTTCCATGCCGCTCTTCAGCCTGCAGATAAGGGAAAACGACAACAGATGTATTATCTGGAAATTGATAGTAGTTTTAAATTGCAAATGATAAAGAATGATTACGCAACCATGACTATTAAAAGGCATCAAGAACAGATTCTGCATCAGATGCATGAGTAAACATTTGCAAATTGTTAATTTTTTAATTAATATATTTATATTGCAGTGAAAAAGTAAATACAGAGAAAGAAAGAAGTAAGACTAACTCATGAAGTTCACACCATATGCCCGATGGACTCCCCAGCAATTTATGAATACACAGAACAAATCCCTAGTAAGTACATTATAACCATGTTCAATAAACTTCTGTCAAATCAGCAGATGAGCGGACCTGAGATAACTTTCTCTCTTTGGTCCATTCATCTGCAGATTGACAGCAGGCAGTGGGCAGCAGGTATAGCCAGCCTGCTATTGGCTATTTCAAGTTTCAATAGCAGGCTGGCATGGCTCCACCCACTGGTTTCTGTCAATCAGCAGAGGAGTGGACCTGAGAGAACTCTCTCTCTCCGGTCCGCTCCTCTGCGGGAGCAATAGCCATCCTGCTATTGACTATTCCAAATTGCCATAGCAAATAGCAGGCTGTAATTTTTTTTTCGCCCGCTGCCTGCTGTAAACATTCCATCAGGCAATGAGCAGCTGGTATTTTTTTTTTTTCAGTGGGTGTTGGGATTCCAGGATCCGGACGATTTATGTGATCGATGGTGGATTGGCATGGTGGGACTTTAAAAAAAAAAAAAAAATGAATAGTCAAAAACCGCCTACCGTTTTGATTTACTATTTGTGTTTTCTTGGTGGATGAGTAGGAGTAACAACTACCCCTTACTTATGTATAGAGGGGTGGCATCTGGGTGCCACATTTATCACATTTTAGTATTCGTTCCGAATCATGAGTTGATCCGAATATCATGAAAACAAAATAAAATTAAATCCAAATGGACCCAAAACTAAACATATTTTTTACAGGCTTGCATGTCTAGTGGTGAAGCAGTCTCTCAGGTAGTCCATCGATTCCTGATTCAAACAAATTCAAATATGGGGTCAGATAAGCAGGTGTTGGCTCATGTTATGTGTACGGAATAAAGTACAGAATCCAAGGATTCATTGGTATAATTTTGTTTGATCAAACGCTCCATTCTTATAATTCAGTTCAGACGACCACTCTTGTATTGAAAGGACTGTAGTTGAGCGCCTATGCCTAGGAATCCATGCCCTAACATCACAGATGAAGCATGACAATAAATAGTTTTTTGGTCACCAAAACTTTGCCTAGTGAACTTTGCCTTTGACTTGGGTAGTAGGATTATATGTGCCTCTAAGGTAATGGAGGGAAAACGGCATTCAGGAGAGATAGCTTTAAAGGCTTGTAGAACTGGGGGAGCCAGCAAGTCAGTAATCAATAAAAAAA